>NW_027278040.1:0-20800 GCF_030028105.1 Mobula birostris
ACTTCACCCAACCCCCATTCACCTCTATCTTTACGAAACCCCACTCCCCTCTATCTTTACCCAAGCCCCACTCCCCTCTATCTTCACCAAAACCCCACTCACCTCTATCTTTACGAAAACCCACTCTCCTCTATCTTCACCCAAACCCCACTCCTGTCTATCTTTACCCAAACCCCACTCCTCTCTATCTTTGCCCAAACCCCACTCCCCTCAATCTATACCAAACCCCACTCCCCTCTATCTTCAGCGAAACCGCACTTCCCTCTATCTTCACCCAAACCTCACTCCCTCTATCTTTACACTAACCCCACTCCCCTCTATGTTCATCCAAACCCCACTCCCCTCTATCAATACCCAAACCCAATCCCCTTTATCTTTACCAAACCCCACTCCCCTCTATCTTCACCCAAACTCAACTCCTCTCTATCTTTACCAAACCCCACACCCCTCTATCTTTACCCAAACCCCACTCCGCTCTATCCTAACGAAACCCCCCTCCCCTCTATCATTACCCAAACACAACTCACCTCTATCTTTACAAAAACCCACACCGCTCTCTCTTAACCTAAACCCCACTCCCCTCTATCATGACCGAAACTCCACTTCCCTCTATCTTCACCCACACCCCAGTCCCCTCTATCTTTACACAAACCCCACTCCCCTCTATCTTTACGCAAACCGCACTCCCCTCTATCTTTACCAAACCCCACTCCCCACTATCTTCACCCAAACCACACTCCTCTTTATGTTTACCAAACCACATTCCCCTCTAGCGTTACCCAAACCCCACTTCCCTCTATCCTAACGAAACCCCACTCCCCTCAATCTTTACCCAAACCCCACTCCCCTCTATCCTTACATAAACCCCACTCCCCTATATCTTTATGAAACCCAACTCCCTGATATCTTTACCAAATCCCACTGCCCTCTATCTTCACCCAAACTCAACTCCTCTCTATCTTTACCAAACCCACTCCCCTCTATCTTTACCCAAACCCCACTCCGCTATATCCTAACGAAACCCCCTCCCCTCTATCATTACCCAAACACAACTCCCCTCTATCTTTACAAAAACCCACACCGCTCTCTCTTAACCCAAACCCCACTCCCCTCTATCATGACCAAAACTCGACTTCCCTCTCTCTTCACCACACCCCAGTCCCCTCTATCTTTACACAAACCCCACTCCCCTCTATATTTACGCAAACCGCACTCCCCTCTATCTTTACCAAACCCCACTCCCCACTATCTTCACCCAAACCACACTCCTCTTTATGTTTACCAAACCACATTCCCCTCTAGCGTTACCCAAACCCCACTTCCCTCTATCCTAAAGGAACCCCACTCCCCTCTATCTTCACGCAAACCCCACTCCACTCTTACTTTACCAAATCCCACTGCCCTCTATCTTCACCCAAACTCAACTCCTCTCTATCTTTACCAAACCCCACTCCCCTCTATCTTTACCCAAACCCCACACCGCTCTATCCTAACGAAAACCCCCTCCCCTCCATCATTACCCAAACACAACTCCCCTCTATCTTTACAAAAACCCACACCGCTCTCTCTTAACCCAAACCCCACTCCCCTCTATCATGACCGAAACTCCACTTCCCTCTATCTTCACCCACACCCCAGTCCCCTCTATCTTTACACAAACCCCACTCCCCTCTATCTTTACGCAAACCGCACTCCCCTCTATCTTTACCAAACCCCACTCCCCACTATCTTCACCCAAACCACACTCCTCTTTATGTTTACCAAACCACATTCCCCTCTAGCGTTACCCAAACCCCACTTCCCTCTATCCTAACGAAACCCACTCCCCTCTATCTTCACGCAAACCCCACTCCACTCTATCTTTACCAAATCCCACTCCCCTCTATCTTTATCAAACCCCACTCCCCTCTATATTTACCAATCCCCACTCCCCTCTATCTTCACCCAAACCCCACTCCCCTCTATCTTTACCAAATCCCACTCCACTCTATCTTTACCGAAACCCCACTCCGCTCTATCCTAACGAAACCCCACTACCCTCTATCTTACCCGAACCCCACTGCCCTCTATCTTCACATAAACCCCACTCCCCTATATCTTTATGAAACCCAACTCTCTCTATCGTTACCCAAACCCCACTCCGCACTATCTTTACCCAACCTCCATTCCCTTCAATCTTCACCCAAACCCCACTGCCCTCTATCTTTACCAAACCCCACTCCCCTCTATCTTTACCCAAACCCCACTCCCATCTATCTATACCAAACCCAATCCCCTTTATCTTTAACAAACCCCACTCCCCTCTATCTTTATCAAACTCCCACGTCCCACTCTCTTCACCCAAACCCCACTCCCTCTATCATGACACAAACTCCACTCCCCTCTACATTCACCCAAACCCCACCCTCCTTTATCTTCACTCAAACCCCACTCCCCTCTGTATTTACCCAAACCCCACTCCCCTCTAACTTTTTCAAACGCCACTCCCCTCTATATTTACCCAAACCCCACACCCCTCTATCCTAACGAAACCCACTCCCCTCTGTCTTTACCCAAACCCCACACCTCTCTATCTTTTGAAAACCCCACTACCGTGTCTATATCCAAAACCCACTCACCACTAGCCTTACCAAACCCCACTCTCCTCTATCTTTACCAAACCCCACTCCCCTGTATATTTACCCAAACCCCACTCCCCTCTATCTTTACCTAACCCTACTCCTTCTATCTTCACCCAAACCCCACTCCCCTCTATCTTTACCAATCCCACTCCCCTCTATCTTTACACAAACCCCACCCTGCTCTATCCTAACGAAACCCCACTCCCCTCTATCATTACCCAACCCCACTCCCCTCTATCCATTCCCAAACTCCACTCCCATCTATCTTTACCAAGCTCACTCTCCCCTCTATCTTCACCCAAACCCACTCCCTTCTATAATGACCCAAACTCCACTCTCCTCTATCTTCACCCATACCCCAGTCCCCCTCTATCTTTACCAAACCCCACTCCCTTCTATCTATACCAAACCCCACTCCCCTCTATGTTCACCCAAACCCCACTCCCCTCTATCTTCACGCAAACCCCACTCCACTCTATCTTTACCAAATGCCACTCCCCTCTATCTTTATCAAACCCCACTCCCCTCTATATTTACCAAACCCCACTCCCCTCTATCTTCACCCAAACCCCACTCCCCTCTATCTTTACCAAATCCCACTCCACTCTATCTTTACCAAACCCCACTCCCCTCTATCTTTATCAAACCCCACTCCCCTCTATCTTTACCAAACCCCACTCCCCATTATCTTCACCCAAACCCACTCCTTTCTATAATGACCCAAACTCCACTCCCCTCTATCTTCACCCATACCCCAGTCCCCTCTATGTTCACCTAAACCCCACTCCCCTCTATCTTCACGCAAACCCCAGTCCACTCTATCTTTACCAAATCCCACTGCCCTCTATCTTCACCCAAACTCAACTCCTCTCTATCTTTACCAAACCCCACTCCCCTCTATCTTTACCCAAACCCCACTCCCCTCTATCTTCACCAAACTCCACTCCCCTCTATCTTTACCCAAACCCCACTCCCCTCTATCTTTATCAAACCCAGTTCCCTCTATCTTTCCCAAACCCCACTCCCCTCTATCCTTACGAAACCCCACTCCCCTCAATCTTTACCCAAACCGCACTCCCCTGTATCCTCACATAAACCCCACTCCCCTATATCTTTATGAAACCCAGCTCCGCACTATCTTTACCCAAATTCCATTCCCCTCTATCTTCACCCAAACCCCACTCCCCTCTATCTTTACACAAACCCCACTCGCCTCTATCTTTACCAAACCCCACTCCCCTCTATCTTCACCCAGACCATACAGCCCTCTATATTTAGCAAAACTCACTCCCCTCTATCTTCATCCAAACCCCACTCCCCTCTATCTTTACCCAAACCAACTCCCCTCTATCTTTATCAAACCCAACACCCTGATATCTTTACCAAACCCCAGTCCCCCCTATCAGCACCCAAACCACACTCCCCTCTATCTTTACCAAACCTCACTCCCATCTATCTTCATCCAAACCCCACTCCCCTTTATCTTTACGCAAACCGCACTCCCCTCTATCTTTACCAAACCCCACTCCCCACTGTCTTCACCCAAACCACACTCCCCTTTATCTTTACAAAACCCCACTCCCCTCTATCTTTACCCAAACCCCACTGCCCTCTATCTTCACATAAACCCCACTCCCCTATATCTTTATGAAACCCAACTCCTCTCTATCGTTACCCAAACCCCACTCCACACTATCTTTACCCAACCTCCATTCCCCTCTATCTTCACCCAAACCCCACTCCCCTGTATCTTCACCCACACCACACACCCCTCTATCTTTACCCAAACCCCACTCCGCTCTATCTTTACCCAAACCCCACTCCGCTCTATCCTAACGAAACCCCCCTCCCCTCTATCATTACCCAAACACAACTCACCTCTATCTTTACAAAAACCCACACCGCTCTCTCTTAACCTAAACCCCACTCCCCTCTATCATGACCGAAACTCCACTTCCCTCTATCTTCACCCACACCCCAGTCCCCTCTATCTTTACACAAACCCCACTCCCCTCTATCTTCACCCAAACCACACTCCTCTTTATGTTTACCAAACCACATTCCCCTCTAGCGTTACCCAAACCCCACTTCCCTCTATCCTAACGAAACCCCACTCCCCTCAATCTTTACCCAAACCCCACTCCCCTCTATCCTTACATAAACCCCACTCCCCTATATCTTTATGAAACCCAACTCCCTGATATCTTTACCAAATCCCACTGCCCTCTATCTTCACCCAAACTCAACTCCTCTCTATCTTTACCAAACCCCACTCCCCTCTATCTTTACCCAAACCCCACTCCGCTATATCCTAACGAAACCCCCCTCCCCTCTATCATTACCCAAACACAACTCCCCTCTATCTTTACAAAAACCCACACCGCTCTCTCTTAACCCAAACCCCACTCCCCTCTATCATGACCAAAACTCGACTTCCCTCTCTCTTCACCCACACCCCAGTCCCCTCTATCTTTACACAAACCCCACTGCCCTCTATATTTACCAAACCACACTCCCCTCTATCTTCACCCATACCCCACTTCCCTCTATCTTTACCAAATCCCACTCCACTCTATATTTACCAAACCCCACTCCCCTCTATCTTTATCAAACCCCACTCCCTTCTATCTTTACCAAACCCCACTCCCCTCTATCTTCACCCAAACCCCACTCCCCTCTATCTTTACCAAATCCCACTCCCCTCTATCTTTACCCAAACCCCACTCCCCTCTATCTTCACCCAAATGCCACTCCCCTCTATCTTTACTAATCCCACTCCCCTCTAACTTTATCAAACCCATTCCTCTCTATCTATACCCAAACCAACTCCCCTCTATCTTTACCAAACCCAACACCCCGATATCTTTACCAAACCCCAGTCCCCTCTGTCCTCACTCAAACCACACTCCCCTCTAACTTCACCCAACCCCCATTCACCTCTATCTTTACGAAACCCCACTCCCCTCTATCTTTACCCAAGCCCCACTCCCCTCTATCTTCACCAAAACCCCACTCACCTCTATCTTTACGAAAACCCACTCTCCTCTATCTTCACCCAAACCCCACTCCTGTCTATCTTTACCCAAACCCCACTCCTCTCTATCTTTGCCCAAACCCCACTCCCCTCAATCTATACCAAACCCCACTCCCCTCTATCTTCAGCGAAACCGCACTTCCCTCTATCTTCACCCAAACCTCACTCCCCTCTATCTTTACACTAACCCCACTCCCCTCTATGTTCATCCAAACCCCACTCCCCTCTATCAATACCCAAACCCAATCCCCTTTATCTTTACCAAACCCCACTCCCCTCTATCTTCACCCAAACTCAACTCCTCTCTATCTTTACCAAACCCCACACCCCTCTATCTTTACCCAAACCCCACTCCGCTCTATCCTAACGAAACCCCCCTCCCCTCTATCATTACCCAAACACAACTCACCTCTATCTTTACAAAAACCCACACCGCTCTCTCTTAACCTAAACCCCACTCCCCTCTATCATGACCGAAACTCCACTTCCCTCTATCTTCACCCACACCCCAGTCCCCTCTATCTTTACACAAACCCCACTCCCCTCTATCTTTACGCAAACCGCACTCCCCTCTATCTTTACCCATCCCCACTCCCCACTATCTTCACCCAAACCACACTCCTCTTTATGTTTACCAAACCACATTCCCCTCTAGCGTTACCCAAACCCCACTTCCCTCTATCCTAACGAAACCCCACTCCCCTCAATCTTTACCCAAACCCCACTCCCCTCTATCCTTACATAAACCCCACTCCCCTATATCTTTATGAAACCCAACTCCCTGATATCTTTACCAAATCCCACTGCCCTCTATCTTCACCCAAACTCAACTCCTCTCTATCTTTACCAAACCCCACTCCCCTCTATCTTTACCCAAACCCCACTCCGCTATATCCTAACGAAACCCCCCTCCCCTCTATCATTACCCAAACACAACTCCCCTCTATCTTTACAAAAACCCACACCGCTCTCTCTTAACCCAAACCCCACTCCCCTCTATCATGACCAAAACTCGACTTCCCTCTCTCTTCACCCACACCCCAGTCCCCTCTATCTTTACACAAACCCCACTCCCCTCTATATTTACGCAAACCGCACTCCCCTCTATCTTTACCAAACCCCACTCCCCACTATCTTCACCCAAACCACACTCCTCTTTATGTTTACCAAACCACATTCCCCTCTAGCGTTACCCAAACCCCACTTCCCTCTATCCTAAAGGAACCCCACTCCCCTCTATCTTCACGCAAACCCCACTCCACTCTTACTTTACCAAATCCCACTGCCCTCTATCTTCACCCAAACTCAACTCCTCTCTATCTTTACCAAACCCCACTCCCCTCTATCTTTACCCAAACCCCACACCGCTCTATCCTAACGAAAACCCCCTCCCCTCCATCATTACCCAAACACAACTCCCCTCTATCTTTACAAAAACCCACACCGCTCTCTCTTAACCCAAACCCCACTCCCCTCTATCATGACCGAAACTCCACTTCCCTCTATCTTCACCCACACCCCAGTCCCCTCTATCTTTACACAAACCCCACTCCCCTCTATCTTTACGCAAACCGCACTCCCCTCTATCTTTACCAAACCCCACTCCCCACTATCTTCACCCAAACCACACTCCTCTTTATGTTTACCAAACCACATTCCCCTCTAGCGTTACCCAAACCCCACTTCCCTCTATCCTAACGAAACCCCACTCCCCTCTATCTTCACGCAAACCCCACTCCACTCTATCTTTACCAAATCCCACTCCCCTCTATCTTTATCAAACCCCACTCCCCTCTATATTTACCAATCCCCACTCCCCTCTATCTTCACCCAAACCCCACTCCCCTCTATCTTTACCAAATCCCACTCCACTCTATCTTTACCGAAACCCCACTCCGCTCTATCCTAACGAAACCCCACTACCCTCTATCTTTACCCGAACCCCACTGCCCTCTATCTTCACATAAACCCCACTCCCCTATATCTTTATGAAACCCAACTCCTCTCTATCGTTACCCAAACCCCACTCCGCACTATCTTTACCCAACCTCCATTCCCTTCAATCTTCACCCAAACCCCACTGCCCTCTATCTTTACCAAACCCCACTCCCCTCTATCTTTACCCAAACCCCACTCCCATCTATCTATACCCAAACCCAATCCCCTTTATCTTTAACAAACCCCACTCCCCTCTATCTTTATCAAACTCCCACGTCCCACTCTCTTCACCCAAACCCCACTCCCTCTATCATGACACAAACTCCACTCCCCTCTACATTCACCCAAACCCCACCCTCCTTTATCTTCACTCAAACCCCACTCCCCTCTGTATTTACCCAAACCCCACTCCCCTCTAACTTTTTCAAACGCCACTCCCCTCTATATTTACCCAAACCCCACACCCCTCTATCCTAACGAAACCCACTCCCCTCTATCTTCACCCAAACCCCACTCACCTCTATCTTTACCAAACCCGACTCCCATCTATTCTTACCAAACCCCACTCCACTCTGTCTTTACCCAAACCCCACTCCCCTGTATCTTTACCCAAACCCCACACCTCTCTATCTTTAGAAAACCCCACTACCGTGTCTATATCCAAAACCCACTCACCACTAGCTTTACCAAACCCCTCTCTCCTCTATCTTTACCAAACCCCACTCCCCTGTATCTTTACCCAAACCCCACTCCCCTCTATCTTTACCTAATCCCACTGCCCTCTATCTTCACCCAAACCCCACTCCCCTCTATCTTTACCAATCCCCACTCCCCTCTATCTTTACACAAACCCCACTCTGCTCTATCCTAACGAAACCCCACTCCCCTCTATCATTACCCAACCCCACTATCCTCTATCTATTCCCAAACTCCACTCCCATCTATCTTTACCAAGCTCACTCTCCCCTCTAGCTTCACCCAAACCCACTCCCTTCTATAATGACCCAAACTCCACTCCCCTTTATCTTCACCAATACCCCAGTCCCCTCTATCTTTACCAAACCCCACTCCCTTCTATCTGTACCAAACCCCACTCCGCTCTATGTTCACCCAAACCCCACTCCCCTCTATCTTCACGCAAACACCACTCCACTCAATCTTTACCAAACCCCACTCCCCTCTATATTTACCAAACCCCACTCCCCTCTATCTTCACCCAAACCCCACTCCCCTCTATCTTTACCAAATCCCACTCCACTCTATCTTAACCAAACCCCACTCCCCTCTATCTTTATCAAACACCACTCCCCTCTATCTTTACCAAACCCCAGTCCCCTCTATCTTCACCCAAACCCACTCCCTTCTATAATGACCCATACTCCAGTCCCCTCTATCTTCACCCATACCCCAGTCCCCTCTATCTTTACCAAACCCCACTCCCTTCTATCTATACCAACCCCCACTCCCCTTTATGTTCACCCAAACCCCACTCCCCTCTATCTTCACGCAAACCCCACTCCACTCTATCTTTACCAAATCCAACTCCCCTCTATCTTTATCAAACCCCACTCCCCTCTATATTTACCAAACCCCACTCCCCTCTATATTCACCCAAACCCCACTCCCCTCTATCTTTACCAAATCCCACTCCACTCTATCTTTACCAAACCCCACTCCCCTCTATCTTTATCAAACCCCACTCCCCTCTATCTTTACCAAACCCACTCCCGTCTATCTTCACCCAAATCCCACTCCCCTCTATCTTTACCAAATCCCACTCCGCTCTATCTTTACCAAACCCCACTCCTCTCTATCTTTTCCAAATCCCACTCCCCTCTATCTTTACCCAAACCCCACTCCCCTCTATCTTCACCCAAACCCCACTCCCCTCTATCTTTACTAATCCCACTCCCCTCTAACTTTATCAAACCCACTCCCCTCTATCTATACCCAAACCAACTCCCCTCTATCTTTACCAACCCAACACCCCGATATCTTTACCAAACCCCAGTCCCCTCTATCCTCACTCAAACCACACTCCCCTCTAACTTCACCCAAACCCCATTCACCTCTATCTTTACGAAAACCCACTCCCCTCTATCTTTACCCAAGCCCCACTCCCCTCTATCTTCACCAAAACCCCACTCACCTCTATCTTTACGAAAACCCACTCCCCTCTATCTTCACCCAAACCCCACTCCTGTCTATCTTTACCCAAACCCCACTCCTCTCTATCTTTGCCCAAACCCCACTCTCCTCAATCTGTACCAAACCCCACTCCCCTCTATCTTCAGCGAAACCCCACTCCCCTCTATCTTCACCCAAACCTCACTCCCCTCTATCTTTACACAAACCCCACTCCCCTCTATGTTCATGCAAACCCCACTCCCCTCTATCAATACACAAACCCAATCCCCTTTATCTTACCAAACCCCACTCCCCTCTGTCTTCAACCAAACTCAACTCCTCTCTAACTTTACCAAACCCCACTCCCCTCTATCTTTACCCAAACCCCACTCCGCTCTATCCTAACGAAACCCCCCTCCCCTCTATCATTACCCAAACACAACTCCCCTCCATCTTTACAAAATCCCACACCGCTCTCTCTTAACCCAAACCCCACTCCCCTCTATCATGACCGAAACTCCACTTCCCTCTATCTTCACCCACACCCCAGTCCCCTCTATCGTTACACAAACCCCACTCCCCTCTATCTTTACGCAAACCGCACTCCCCTCTATCTTTACCAAACCCCACTCCCCACTATCTTCACCCAAACCACACTCCTCTTTATGTTTACCAAACCACATTCCCCTCTAGCGTTACCCAAACCCCACTTCCCTCTATCCTAACGAAACCCCACTCCCCTCAATCTTTACCCAAACCCCACTCCCCTCTATCCTTACATAAACCCCACTCCCCTATATCTTTATGAAACCCCACTCCCCTCTATATTTACCAAACCCCACTCCCCTCTATCTTCACCCAAACCCCACTCCCCTCTATCTTTACCAAATCCCACTCCACTCTATCTTTACCAAACCCCACTCCCCTCTATCTTTATCAAACCCCACTCCCCTCTATCTTTACCAAACCCCACTCCCCATTATCTTCACCCAAACCCACTCCTTTCTATAATGACCCAAACTCCACTCCCCTCTATCTTCACCCATACCCCAGTCCCCTCTATGTTCACCTAAACCCCACTCCCCTCTATCTTCACGCAAACCCCACTCCAATCTATGTTCATCCAAACCCCACTCCCCTCTATCTTCACCCAAACTCAACTCCTCTCTATCTTTACCAAACCCCACTCCCCTCTATCTTTACCCAAACCCCACTCCGCTCTATCCTAACGAAACCCCCTCCCCTCTATCATTACCCAAACACAACTCCCCTCTATCTTTACGAAAACCCACACCGCTCTCTCTTCACCCAAACCCCACTCCACTCTATCTTTTCCCAAACCCCACTCCCCTCTATCTTTACGAAAACCCACACCGCTCTCTCTTATCCCAAACCCCACTCCCCTCTATCATGACCGAAACTCCACTTCCCTCTAACTTCACCCACACCCCAGTCCCCACTATCTTTACACAAACGCCACTCCCCTCTATCTTTGCCCAAACCCCACTCCCCTCAATCTATACCAAACCCCACTCCCCTCTATCTTCAGCGAAACCCCACTCCCCTCTATCTTCACCCAAACCCCACTCCCCTCTATCTTTACACAAACCCCACTCCCCTCTCTCTTCACCCAAACTCAACTCCTCTCTATCTTTACCAAACCCCACTCCCCTCTATCTTTACCCAAACCCCACTCCGCTCTATCCTAACAAAACCCCCCTCCCCTCTATTATTACCCAAACACAACTCCCCTCTATCTTTACGAAAACCCACACCGCTCTCTCTTCACCCAAACCCCACTCCACTCTATCTTTTCCCAAACCCCACTCCCCTCTATCTTTACGAAAACCCACACCGCTCTCTCTTAACCCAAACCCCACTCCCCTCTATCATGACCGAAACTCCACTTCCCTCTATCTTCACCCACACCCCAGTCCCCTCTATCTTTACACAAACCCCACTCCCCTCTAAATTTACCAGCCCCACTCACCTCTATCATCACCCAAACTACACTCCCCTCTATCTTTACCAAACCTCACCCCCTCTATCTACATCCAAACCCCACTCCCCTCTATCTTTACGCAAACCGCACTCCCCTCTATCTTTACCAAACCCCACTCCCCACTATCTTCACCCAAACCACACTCCTCTTTATGTTTACCAAACCACATTCCCCTCTAGCGTTACCCAAACCCCACTTCCCTCTATCCTAACGAAACCCCACTCCCCTCAATCTTTACCCAAACCCCACTCCCCTCTATCCTTACATAAACCCCACTCCCCTATATCTTTATGAAACCCCACTCCCCTCTATATTTACCAAACCCCACTCCCCTCTATATTTACCAAACCCCACTCCCCTCTATCTTCACCCAAACCCCACTCCCCTCTATCTTTACCAAATCCCACTCCACTCTATCTTTACCAAACCCCACTCCCCTCTATCTTTATCAAACCCCACTCCCCTCTATCTTTACCAAACCCCACTCCCCATTATCTTCACCCAAACCCACTCCTTTCTATAATGACCCAAACTCCACTCCCCTCTATCTTCACCCATACCCCAGTCCCCTCTATGTTCACCTAAACCCCACTCCCCTCTATCTTCACGCAAACCCCACTCCAATCTATGTTCATCCAAACCCCACTCCCCTCTATCTTCACCCAAACTCAACTCCTCTCTATCTTTACCAAACCCCACTCCCCTCTATCTTTACCCAAACCCCACTCCGCTCTATCCTAACGAAACCCCCCTCCCCTCTATCATTACCCAAACACAACTCCCCTCTATCTTTACGAAAACCCACACCGCTCTCTCTTCACCCAAACCCCACTCCACTCTATCTTTTCCCAAACCCCACTCCCCTCTATCTTTACGAAAACCCACACCGCTCTCTCTTATCCCAAACCCCACTCCCCTCTATCATGACCGAAACTCCACTTCCCTCTAACTTCACCCACACCCCAGTCCCCACTATCTTTACACAAACGCCACTCCCCTCTATCTTTGCCCAAACCCCACTCCCCTCAATCTATACCAAACCCCACTCCCCTCTATCTTCAGCGAAACCCCACTCCCCTCTATCTTCACCCAAACCTCACTCCCCTCTATCTTTACACAAACCCCACTCCCCTCTATGTTCAACCAAACCCCACTCCCCTCTCTCTTCACCCAAACTCAACTCCTCTCTATCTTTACCAAACCCCACTCCCCTCTATCTTTACCCAAACCCCACTCCGCTCTATCCTAACAAAACCCCCCTCCCCTCTATCATTACCCAAACACAACTCCCCTCTATCTTTACGAAAACCCACACCGCTCTCTCTTCACCCAAACCCCACTCCACTCTATCTTTTCCCAAACCCCACTCCCCTTTATCTTTACGAAAACCCACACCGCTCTCTCTTAACCCAAACCCCACTCCCCTCTATCATGACCGAAACTCCACTTCCCTCTATCTTCACCCACACCCCAGTCCCCTCTATCTTTACACAAACCCCACTCCCCTCTAAATTTACCAGCCCCACTCACCTCTATCATCACCCAAACCACACTCCCCTCTATCTTTACCAAACCTCACCCCCTCTATCTACATCCAAACCCCACTCCCCTCTATCTTTACGCAAACCGCACTCCCCTCTATCTTTACCAAACCCCACTCCCCACTATCTTCACCCAAACAACACTCCTCTTTATGTTTACCAAACCACACTCCCCTCTAGCGTTACCCAAACCCCACTTCCCTCTATCCTTACGAAACCCCACTCCCCTCAATCTTTACCCAAACCGCACTCCCCTGTATCCTCACATAAACCCCACTCCCCTATATCTTTATGAAACCCAGCTCCGCACTATCTTTACCCAAATTCCATTCCCCTCTATCTTCACCCAAACCCCACTCCCCTCTATCTTTACACAAACCCCACTCGCCTCTATCTTTACCAAACCCCACTCCCCTCTATCTTCACCCAGACCATACAGCCCTCTATATTTAGCAAAACTCACTCCCCTCTATCTTCATCCAAACCCCACTCCCCTCTATCTTTACCCAAACCAACTCCCCTCTATCTTTATCAAACCCAACACCCTGATATCTTTACCAAACCCCAGTCCCCCCTATCAGCACCCAAACCACACTCCCCTCTATCTTTACCAAACCTCACTCCCATCTATCTTCATCCAAACCCCACTCCCCTCTATCTTTACGCAAACCGCACTCCCCTCTATCTTTACCAAACCCCACTCCCCACTGTCTTCACCCAAACCACACTCCCCTTTATCTTTACAAAACCCCACTCCCCTCTATCTTTACCCAAACCCCACTGCCCTCTATCTTCACATAAACCCCACTCCCCTATATCTTTATGAAACCCAACTCCTCTCTATCGTTACCCAAACCCCACTCCGCACTATCTTTACCCAACCTCCATTCCCCTCTATCTTCACCCAAACCCCACTCCCCTGTATCTTCACCCACACCACACAGCCCTCTATCTTTAGCAAAACACACCCCCACTATCTTCACCCAAACCCCACTCCCCTCTACCTTTTCCCAAACTCCACTCCCCTCTATCTTTACCAAACTCACACTCCCCTCTATGTTCACCCAAACCCCACTCCCCTCTATCTTCAACCAAAACACACTCCCCTCTATCATGACCCAAACTCCACTCCCCTCTATCTTCACCCATACGCCAGTCCCCTCTATCTTTACGCAAACCGCAGACTTCTCTAAATTTACGAGCCCCACTCCCCTCTATCAGCACCCAAACCACACTCCCCTCTATCTTTACCAAACCTCACTCCCATCTATCTTCATCCAAACCCCACTCCCCTCTATCTTTACGCAAACAACACTCCCCTCTATCTTTACCAAACCCCACTCCCCACTATCTTCACCCAAACCACACTCCCCTTTATCTTTACCAAACCCCACTCCCCTCTAGCGTTACCCAAACCCCACTCCCCTCTATCCTAACGAAACCCCACTCCCCTCTATCTTTACCCAAACCCCACTGCCCTCTATCTTCACATAAACCCCACTCCCCTATATCTTTATGAAATCCATCTCCTCTCTATCGTTACCCAAACCCCACTCCGCACTATCTCTAACCGAACTCCATTCCCCTCTATCTTCACCCAAACCCCACTCCCCTCTATCTTCACCCACACCACACAGCCCTCTATCTTTAGCAAAACTCACTCCCCTCTATCTTCACCCAAACCCCACTCCCCTCTACCTTTTCCCAAACTCCACTCCCCTCTGTCTTTACCAAACTCACACTCCCCTCTATGTTCACCCAAACCCCACTCCCCTCTATCTTTACCAAACCCCACTCCCCTCTGTCTTTACCCAAACAACACACCCCTCTATCTTTAGAAAACCCCACTACCGTGTTTATATCCAAAACCCACTCACCACTATCTTTACCAAACACCACTCCCCTCTATCTTTGCCAAATCCCACTCCTTTCTATCTTTACCCAAACCCCACTCCCCTCTATGTTCACCCAAACCCCACTCCCCTCTATCTTCACACAATGCCCACACCCCTTTATCTTTACCAAATCCCACTTCCCTCTATCTTTACCCAAACTCCACTCCCCTCTATATATACCAGAACCCAATCCCCTTTATCTTTATCAAACCCCACTCCCCCATATCTTTATCAAGCCCAACTCCCCTCTATCTTTACCAAACCCCACTCCCCTCTATCTTCACCCAAACCCCACTCCCCTCTATCTTGACCAAATCCCACTCCCCTCTATCTTTACCAAACCCCTCTCCCTTCTATCTTTACCAAACCCCACTCCCCTCCATCTTTACCCATCCCCACACCCCTCTATCTTCACCCAAACCCCACTCTCCTCTTTCTTCACCCAAACCCCACTCTCCTCTTTCTTCACCCAAACCCCACTCCCCTCTATCTTTACCAAATCCCACTCCCCTCTATCTTTATCAAACCCACTCCCCTCTATCTTTACCAAACCCCACTCCCTCTATCTTTACCTAAACCCCACTCCCCTCTGTCTATACCCAAACCCAAACCCCTTTATCTTTACCAAACCCCACTCCCCTCTATCCTAACGAAACCCACTCCCCTCTATCTTCACCCAAACCCCACTCACCTCTATCTTTACAAAACCCGACTCCCGTCTATCTTTACCAAACCCCACTCCACTCTGTCTTTACCCAAACCCCACTCCCCTCTGTCTTTACCCAAACCCCACACCTCTCTATCTTTTGAAAACCCCACTACCGTGTCTATATCCAAAACCCACTCACCACTAGCCTTACCAAACCCCACTCTCCTCTATCTTTACCAAACCCCACTCCCCTGTATATTTACCCAAACCCCACTCCCCTCTATCTTTACCTAACCCTACTCCCCTCTATCTTCACCCAAACCCCACTCCCCTCTATCTTTACCAATCCCCACTCCCCTCTATCTTTACACAAACCCCACCCTGCTCTATCCTAACGAAACCCCACTCCCCTCTATCATTACCCAACCCCACTCCCCTCTATCTATTCCCAAACTCCACTCCCATCTATCTTTACCAAGCTCACTCTCCCCTCTATCTTCACCCAAATCCACTCCCTTCTATAATGACCCAAACTCCACTCTCCTCTATCTTCACCCATACCCCAGTCCCCTCTATCTTTACCAAACCCCACTCCCTTCTATCTATACCAAACCCCACTCCCCTCTATGTTCACCCAAACCCCACTCCCCTCTATCTTCACGCAAACCCCACTCCACTCTATCTTTACCAAATGCCACTCCCCTCTATCTTTATCAAACCCCACTCCCCTCTATATTTACCAAACCCCACTCCCCTCTATCTTCACCCAAACCCCACTCCCCTCTATCTTTACCAAATCCCACTCCACTCTATCTTTACCAAACCCCACTCCCCTCTATCTTTATCAAACCCCACTCCCCTCTATCTTTACCAAACCCCACTCCCCATTATCTTCACCCAAACCCACTCCTTTCTATAATGACCCAAACTCCACTCCCCTCTATCTTCACCCATACCCCAGTCCCCTCTATGTTCACCTAAACCCCACTCCCCTCTATCTTCACGCAAACCCCACTCCAATCTATGGTCATCCAAACCCCACTCCCCTCTATCTTCACCCAAACTCAACTCCTCTCTATCTTTACCAAACCCCACTCCCCTCTATCTTTACCCAAACCCCACTCCGCTCTATCCTAACGAAACCCCCGTCCCCTCTATCATTACCCAAACACAACTCCCCTCTATCTTTACGAAAACCCACACCGCTCTCTCTTCACCCAAACCCCACTCCACTCTATCTTTTCCCAAACCCCACTCCCCTCTGTCTTTACCCAAACCCCACACCTCTCTATCTTTTGAAAACCCCACTACCGTGTCTATATCCAAAACCCACTCACCACTAGCCTTACCAAACCCCACTCTCCTCTATCTTTACCAAACCCCACTCCCCTGTATATTTACCCAAACCCCACTCCCCTCTATCTTTACCTAACCCTACTCCCCTCTATCTTCACCCAAACCCCACTCCCCTCTATCTTTACCAATCCCCACTCCCCTCTATCTTTACACAAACCCCACCCTGCTCTATCCTAACGAAACCCCACTCCCCTCTATCATTACCCAACCCCACTCCCCTCTATCTATTCCCAAACTCCACTCCCATCTATCTTTACCAAGCTCACTCTCCCCTCTATCTTCACCCAAACCCACTCCCTTCTATAATGACCCAAACTCCACTCTCCTCTATCTTCACCCATACCCCAGTCCCCTCTATCTTTACCAAACCCCACTCCCTTCTATCTATACCAAACCCCACTCCCCTCTATGTTCACCCAAACCCCACTCCCCTCTATCTTCACGCAAACCCCACTCCACTCTATCTTTACCAAATGCCACTCCCCTCTATCTTTATCAAACCCCACTCCCCTCTATATTTACCAAACCCCACTCCCCTCTATCTTCACCCAAACCCCACTCCCCTCTATCTTTACCAAACCCCACTCCCCTCTATCTTTATCAAACCCCACTCCCCTCTATCTTTACTAAACCCCACTCCCCATTATCTTCACCCAAACCCACTCCTTTCTATAATGACCCAAACTCCACTCCCCTCTATCTTCACCCATACCCCAGTCCCCTCTATGTTCACCTAAACCCCACTCCCCTCTATCTTCACGCAAACCCCACTCCAATCTATGTTCATCCAAACCCCACTCCCCTCTCTCTTCACCCAAACTCAACTCCTCTCTATCTTTACCAAACCCCACTCCCCTCTATCTTTACCCAAACCCCACTCTGCTCTATCCTAACAAAACCCCCCTCCCCTCTATCATTACCCAAACACAACTCCCCTCTATCTTTACGAAAACCCACACCGCTCTCTCTTCACCCAAACCCCTCTCCACTCTATCTTTTCCCAAACCCCACTCCCATCTATCTTTACGAAAACCCACACCGCTCTCTCTTAACCCAAACCCCACTCCCCTCTATCATGACCGAAACTCCACTTCCCTCTATCTTCACCCACACCCCAGTCCCCTCTATCTTTACACAAACCCCACTCCCCTCTAAATTTACCAGCCCCACTCACCTCTATCATCACCCAAACCACACTCCCCTCTATCTTTACCAAACCTCACCCCCTCTATCTACATCCAAACCCCACTCCCCTCTATCTTTACGCAAACCGCACTCCCCTCTATCTTTACCAAACCCCACTCCCCACTATCTTCACCCAAACAACACTCCTCTTTATGTTTACCAAACCACACTCCCCTCTAGCGTTACCCAAACCCCACTTCCCTCTATCCTTACGAAACCCCACTCCCCTCAATCTTTACCCAAACCGCACTCCCCTGTATCCTCACATAAACCCCACTCCCCTATATCTTTATGAAACCCAGCTCCGCACTATCTTTACCCAAATTCCATTCCCCTCTATCTTCACCCAAACCCCACTCCCCTCTATCTTTACACAAACCCCACTCGCCTCTATCTTTACCAAACCCCACTCCCCTCTATCTTCACCCAGACCATACAGCCCTCTATATTTAGCAAAACTCACTCCCCTCTATCTTCATCCAAACCCCACTCCCCTCTATCTTTACCCAAACCAACTCCCCTCTATCTTTATCAAACCCAACACCCTGATATCTTTACCAAACCCCAGTCCCCCCTATCAGCACCCAAACCACACTCCCCTCTATCTTTACCAAACCTCACTCCCATCTATCTTCATCCAAACCCCACTCCCCTCTATCTTTACGCAAACCGCACTCCCCTCTATCTTTACCAAACCCCACTCCCCACTGTCTTCACCCAAACCACACTCCCCTTTATCTTTACAAAACCCCACTCCCCTCTATCTTTACCCAAACCCCACTGCCCTCTATCTTCACATAAACCCCACTCCCCTATATCTTTATGAAACCCAACTCCTCTCTATCGTTACCCAAACCCCACTCCGCACTATCTTTACCCAACCTCCATTCCCCTCTATCTTCACCCAAACCCCACTCCCCTGTATCTTCACCCACACCACACAGCCCTCTATCTTTAGCAAAACACACCCCCACTATCTTCACCCAAACCCCACTCCCCTCTACCTTTTCCCAAACTCCACTCCCCTCTATCTTTACCAAACTCACACTCCCCTCTATGTTCACCCAAACCCCACTCCCCTCTATCTTCAACCAAAACACACTCCCCTCTATCATGACCCAAACTCCACTCCCCTCTATCTTCACCCATACGCCAGTCCCCTCTATCTTTACGCAAACCGCAGACTTCTCTAAATTTACGAGCCCCACTCCCCTCTATCAGCACCCAAACCACACTCCCCTCTATCTTTACCAAACCTCACTCCCATCTATCTTCATCCAAACCCCACTCCCCTCTATCTTTACGCAAACAACACTCCCCTCTATCTTTACCAAACCCCACTCCCCACTATCTTCACCCAAACCACACTCCCCTTTATCTTTACCAAACCCCACTCCCCTCTAGCGTTACCCAAACCCCACTCCCCTCTATCTTTACCCAAACCAACTCCCCTCTATCTTTACCAAACCCAACACCCTGATATCTTTACCAAACCCCAGACCCCCCTATCAGCACCCAAACCACACTCCCCTCTATCTTTACCAAACCTCACTCCCATCTATCTTCATCCAAACCCCACTCCCCTCTATCTTTACACAAACCGCACTCCCCTCTATCCTAACGAAACCCACTCCCCTCTATCTTCACCCAAACCCCACTCACCTCTACCTTTACCAAACCCGACTCCCGTCTATCTTTACCAAACCCCACTCCACTCTGTCTTTACCCAAACCCCACTCCCCTCTGTCTTTACCCAAACCCCACACCTCTCTATCTTTTGAAAACCCCACTACCGTGTCTATATCCAAAACCCACTCACCACTAGCCTTACCAAACCCCACTCTCCTCTATCTTTACCAAACCCCACTCCCCTGTATATTTACCCAAACCCCACTCCCCTCTATCTTTACCTAACCCTACTCCCCTCTATCTTCACCCAAACCCCACTCCCCTCTATCTTTACCAATCCCCACTCCCCTCTATCTTTACACAAACCCCACCCTGCTCTATCCTAACGAAACCCCACTCCCCTCTATCATTACCCAACCCCACTCCCCTCTATCTATTCCCAAACTCCACTCCCATCTATCTTTACCAAGCTCACTCTCCCCTCTATCTTCACCCAAACCCACTCCCTTCTATAATGACCCAAACTCCACTCTCCTCTATCTTCACCCATACCCCAGTCCCCTCTATCTTTACCAAACCCCACTCCCTTCTATCTATACCAAACCCCACTCCCCTCTATGTTCACCCAAACCCCACTCCCCTCTATCTTCACGCAAACCCCACTCCACTCTATCTTTACCAAATGCCACTCCCCTCTATCTTTATCAAACCCCACTCCCCTCTATATTTACCAAACCCCACTCCCCTCTATCTTCACCAAACCCCACTCCCTCTATCTTTACCAAATCCCACTCCACTCTATCTTTACCAAACCCCACTCCCC
>NW_027278041.1:0-20758 GCF_030028105.1 Mobula birostris
GCCTCCTGCCTCCTGCCAAGCCTCGCCTCTAGCCTCTAGCCTCAAGCTTCAAGCCTGAAGACTCCAGCCTCCTGCCTCCTGCCAAGCCTCGCCTCTAGCCTCAAGCCTCAAGCCTGGACTCCAGCTTCCTGCCTCCTGCCAAGCCTCGCCTCTAGCCTCAAGTCCCAAGCCTGAAGACTCCAGCCTCCTGCCTCCTGTAAAGCCTCGGCTCAAGTCTCTAGCGGTAAGCCTCAAGCTTCACGACTACAGCCTCCTGCCTCCTGCCAAATCTCGGCTCAAGTCTCTAGCCTCAACCTCAAGCCTGAAGACTCCAGCATCCTGCCTCCTGCCAACCCTCGCCTCTAGCCTGAAGCCTGAAACCTCAAGCCTGAAGACTCCTGCCTCCTGCCTCCTGCCAAGCCTCTCCTCTAGCCTCAAGCCTCAAGCCTGGACTCCAGCCTCCTGCCTCCTGCCAAGCCTCTCCTCTAGCCTCAAGCCTCAAGGCTGAAGACTCCCCCCTCCTGCCTCCTGCCAAGCCTCCTCTCTAGCCACAAGCCTCAAGCCCGAAGACTCCAGCCTCCTGCGTCATGACAAGTGTCGCCTCTAGCCTCAAGCTTCAAGCCTGAAAACTCCAGCATCCTGCCTCCTGCCACGTCTCGCCTCTAGCATCAAGCCTCAAGCCTCAAGCCTGAAGACTCCAGCCTCCTGCCTCCTGCCAAGCCTCGCCTCTAGCCTCAAGGTTCAAGACTGAAGACTCCAGCCTATTGCTTCCTGCCAAGCCTCGGCTCTAGCCTCAAGCTTCAAGACTGAAGACTCCAGCCTCCTGCCTCCTGCCACGCCTCGCCTCTAGCCTCAATCCTCAAGCCTGAGGACTCCAGCCTCCTGCCACCTGTCAACCTCGGCTCAAGTCTCTAGCCTCAAGCCTCAAGCCTGAAGTCTCCAGCCTCCTGCCTTCTGCCAAGCCTCGCCTCTAGACTCAAGCCTCAAGCCTCAAGCCCGAAGACTCCAGCCTCCTGCCTCCTGCCAACCCTCGCCTCTAGCCTCAAGCCTCAAGCACGAAAACTGCAGCCTCCTGCCTCCTGCCAAGCCTCTCCTCTAGCCTCAAGCCCCTAGCTTGGACTCCAGCCTCCTGCCTCCTGCCAAGCCTCGCCTCTAGCCTCTAGCCTCAAGCTTCAAGCCTGAAGACTCCAGCCTCCTGCCTCCTGCCAAGCCTCGCCTCTAGCCTCAAGCCTCAAGCCTGGACTCCAGCTTCCTGCCTCCTGCCAAGCCTCGCCTCTAGCTTCAAGTCCCAAGCCTGAAGACTCCAGCCTCCTGCCTCCTGTAAAGCCTCGGCTCAAGTCTCTAGCGGTAAGCCTCAAGCTTCACGACTACAGCCTCCTGCCTCCTGCCAAATCTCGACTCAAGTCTCTAGCCTCAACCTCAAGCCTGAAGACTCCAGCATCCTGCCTCCTGCCAACCCTCGCCTGTAGCCTGAAGCCTGAAACCTCAAGCCTGAAGACTGCTGCCTCCTGCCTCCTGCCAAGCCTCTCCTCTAGCCTCAAGCCTCAAGCATGGACTCCAGCCTCCTGCCTCCTGCCAAGCCTCTCCTCTAGCCTCAAGCCTCAAGGCTGAAGACTCCCCCCTCCTGCCTCCTGCCAAGCCTCGCCTCTAGCCACAAGCCTCAAGCCCGAAGACTCCAGCCTCCTGCGTCATGACAAGTGTCGCCTCTAGCCTCAAGCTTCAAGCCTGAAAACTCCAGCATCCTGCCTCCTGCCACGTCTCGCCTCTAGCATCAAGCCTCAAGCCTCAAGCCTGAAGACTCCAGCCTCCTGCCTCCTGCCAAGCCTCGCCTCTGGCCTCAAGGTTCAAGACTGAAGACTCCAGCCTCCTGCCTCCTGCCACGCCTTGTCTCTAGCCTCAATCCTCAAGCCTGAGGACTCCAGCCTCCTGCCACCTGTCAAGCCTCGGCTCAAGTCTCTAGCCTCAAGCCTCAAGCCTGAAGACTCCAGCCTCCTGCCTTCTGCCAAGCCTCGCCTCTAGACTCAAACCTCAAGCCTCAAGCCTGAAGACTCCAGCCTCCTGCATCCTGCCAACCCTCGCCTGAAGCCTCAAGCCTCAAGCCCGAAGACTCCAGCCTCCTGCCTCCTGCCAACCCTCGCCTCTAGCCTCAAGCCTCAAGCCCGAAGACTCCAGCCTCCTGCGTCCTGCCAAGCCTCGCCACTAGCCTCAAGTCCCGAGCCTGAAGACTCCAGCCTCCTGCCTCCTGCCAAGCCTCGCCTCTAGCCTCAAGGTTCAAGCCTCAAGGCTCCACCCTTCTGCCTCCTGCCAAGCCTCGCCTCTAGTCTCTAGCCTCAAGTATCAAGCCTGAAGACTCCAGCCTCCTGCCTCCTGCCAACCCTCGCCTCTAGCCTCAAGCCTCAGGCCTGAAGGCTCCAGCCTCCTGCCTCCTGCCAAGCCTCTCCTCTAGCCTCAAGCCTCAAGCCTGAAGACTCCAGCCTCCTGCCTCCTGCCAACCCTCGCCTCTAGCCTCAAGCCTCAAGCCCGAAGACTCCAGCCTCCTCCGTCCTGCCAAGCCTCGCCTCTAGCCTCAAGTCCCGAGCCTGAAGACTCCAGCCTCCTGCCTCCTGCCAAGCCTCGCCTCTAGCCTCAAGGTTCAAGCCTCAAGACTCCTCCCTTCTGCCTCCTGCCAAGCCTCGCCTCTAGTCTCTGGCCTCAAGTATCAAGCCTGAAGACTCCAGCCTCCTGCCTCCTGCCAACCCTCGCCTCTAGCCTCAAGCCTCAAGCCTGAAGGCTCCAGCCTCCTGCCTCCTGCCAAGCCTCTCCTCTAGCCTCAAGCCTCAAGCCTGAATACTCCAGCCTCCTGCCTCCTGCCAAGCCTCGCCTCTAACCTCTAGCCTCAAGCTTCAAGCCTGAAGACTCCAGCCTCCTGCCTCCTGCCAAGCCTCGCCTCTAGCCTCAAGCCTCAAGCCTGGACTCCAGCTTCCTGCCTCCTGCTAAGCCTCGCCTCTAGCCTAAAGCCTCAAGCCCGAAGACGGCAGCCTCTTGCCTCATGCCACGTTTCGCCCCTAGCCTCAAGTCCCAAGCCTGAAGACTCCAGCCTCCTGCCTCCTGTCAAGCCGCGGCTGAAGTCTCAAGCGTTAAGCCTCAAGCCTGAAGACTCCTGCCTCCTGCCTCCTGCCAAGCCTCGCCTCTAGCCTCAAGTCCCAAGCCTGAAGACTCCAGCCTCCTGCCTCCTGTAAAGCCTCGGCTCAAGTCTCTAGCGGTAAGCCTCAAGCTTAACGGCTACAGCCTCCTGTCTCCTGCCAAGCCTCGGCTCAAGTCTCTAGCCTCAACCTCAAGCCTGAAGACTCCAGCATCCTGCCTCCTGCCAACCCTCGCCTCTAGCCTGAAGCCTGAAACCTCAAGCCTGAAGACTCCTGCCTCCTGCCTCCTGCCAAGCCTCTCCTCTAGCCTCAAGCCTCAAGCCTGGACTCCAGCCACCTGCCTCCTGCCACGCCTCGCCCCTAGCCTGAAGCATCAAGCCTGAAGACTCCAGCCTCCTGCCTCCTGCCAAGCCTCGCCTCTAGCCTCAAGGTTTAAGCCTGAAGACTCCAGCCTCCTGCCTCCTGCCAAGCCTCGCCTCTAGTCTCTAGCCTCAAGCTTCAAGCCTGAAGACTCCAGCCTCCTGCCTCCTGCCAAGCCTCGCCTCTAGCCTCAAGCCTCAAGCCTGAAGACTCCAGCCTCCTGCCTCCTGACAAGCCTCTCCTCTAGTCTCAAGCCTCAAGCCTGAAGACTCCAGCCTCCTGCCTGCTGCCAAGCCCAGCCTCTAGCCTCAAGCTTCAAGCCTGAAGACTCCAGCCTCCTGCCTCCTGCCAAGCCTCGCCTCTAGCCACAAGACTCAAGCCTGAAAACTGCAGCCTCCTGCCTCCTGCCAAGCCTCTCCTCTAGCCTCAAGCCTCTAGCTTGGACTCCAGCCTCCTGCCTCCTGCCAAGCCTCGCCTCTAGCCTCTAGCCTCAAGCTTCAAGCCTGAAGACTCCAGCCTCCTGCCTCCTGCCAAGCCTCGCCTCTAGCCTCAAGCCTCAAGCCTGGACTCCAGCTTCCTGCCTCCTGCCAAGCCTCGCCTCTAGCCTCAAGTCCCAAGCCTGAAGACTCCAGCCTCCTGCCTCCTGTAAAGCCTCGGCTCAAGTCTCTAGCGGTAAGCCTCAAGCTTCACGACTACAGCCTCCTGCCTCCTGCCAAATCTCGGCTCAAGTCTCTAGCCTCAAGTATCAAGCCTGAAGACTCCAGCCTCCTGCCTCCTGCCAAGCCTCGCCTATAGCCTCAAGACTCAAGCTTGGAGGCTCCAGCCTCCTGCCTCCTGCCAAGCCTCTCATCTAGCCTCAAGCCTCAAGCCTGAAGACTCCAGCCTCCTGCCTCCTGCCAAGCCTCGCCTCTAACCTCTAGCCTCAAGCTTCAAGCCTGAAGACTCGAGCCTCCTGCCTCCTGCCAAGCCTCGCCTCCAGCCTCAAGCCTCAAGCCTCAAGCCTGAAGACTCCAGCTTCCTGCCTCCTGCCAAGCCTCGCCTCTAGCCACAAGGCTCAAGCCCGAAGACTCCAGCCTCCTGCGTAATGCCAAGCCTCGCCTCTAGCCTCAAGGCTCAAGCCTGAAGACTCCAGCCTCCTGCCTCCTGCCACGTCTCGCCTCTAGTCGCTAGCCTCAAGCTTCAAGCCTGAAGACTCCAGCCTCCTGCCTCCTGCCAAGCCTCGCCTCTAGACTCAAGCCTCAAGCCAAAAGACTCCAGCCTCCTGCCTCCTGCCAAGCCTCTCCTCTAGCCTCAAGCCTCAAGCCTGATGACTCCAGCCTCCTGCCTGCTGCCAAGCCTAGCATCTAGCCTCAAGCTTCAAGCCTGAAGACTCCAGCCTCCTGCCTCCTGCCAAGCCTCGCCTCTAGCCTCAAGTCCCAAACCTGAGGACTCCAGCCTCCTGCCTCCTGCCACGGGTCGCCTCTAGCCTCAAGGTTCAAGCCTGAAGACTCCACCCTCCTGCCTCCTGCCAAGCCTCGCCTCTAGTCTCTAGCCTCAAGCTTCAAGCCTGAAGACTCCAGCCTCCTGCCTCCTGCCAAGCCTCGCCTGTAGCTTCAAGCCTCAAGCCTGAAGACTCCAGCCTCCTGCCTCCTGCCAAGCCTCTCCTCTAGCCTCAAGCCTCAAGCCTGAAGACTCCAGCCTCCTGCCTGCTGCCAAGCCTCGCCTCTAGCCTCAAGCCTCAAGCCTGAAGACTCTAGCCTCCTGCCTCATGCCAAGCCTCGCCTCTAGCCTCAAGTCCCAAACCTGAAGACTCTATCATCCTGCCTCCTGCCTCCTGCCACGCCTCGCCTCTAGCCTCAAGCCTCAAGCCTGAGGACTCCAGCCTCCTGCCTCCTGCCACGGGTCGCCTCTAGCCTCAAGGTTCAAGCCTGAAGACTCCACCCTCCTGCCTCCTGCCAAGCCTCGCCTCTAGTCTCTAGCCTCAAGCTTCAAGCCTGAAGACTCCAGCCTCCTGCCTCCTGCCAAGCCTCGCCTCTAGCTTCAAGCCTCAAGGCTGAAGACTCCAGCCTCCTGCCTCCTGCCAAGCCTCTCCTCTAGCCTCAAGCCTCAAGCCTGAAGACTCCAGCCTCCTGCCTCCTGCCAAGCCTCGCCTCTAGCCTCAAGCCTCAAGCCTAAAGACTCCAGCCTCCTGTTTCCTGCCAAGCCTCTCCTCTAGCCTCAAGCCTCAAGCCTGGACTCCAGCCTCCTGCCTCCTGCCAAGCCTCGCCTCTAGCCTCTAGCCTCAAGGTTCAAGCCTGAAGACTCCAGCCTCCTGTCTCCTGCCAAGCCTCGCCTCTAGCCTCAAGCCTCAAGCCTCAAGCCTGAAGACTCCAGCCTCCTGCCTCCTGCCAAGCCTCGCCTCTAGCCACAAGCCTCAAGCCCGAAGACTCCAGCCTCCTGCGTCATGCCAAGTGTCGCCTCTAGCCTGAAGCCTCAAGCCTGAAAAATCCAGCCTCCTGCCTCCTGCCACGTCTCGCCTCTAGCCTCAAGCCTCAAGCCTCAAGCCTGAAGACTCCAGCCTCCTGCCTCCTGCCAAGCCTCGCCTCTAGCCTCAAGGTTCAAGACTGAAGACTCCAGCCTACTGCCTCCTGCCAAGCCTCGCCTCTA
The DNA here is from genome assembly GCF_030028105.1 of Mobula birostris. Lineage (NCBI taxonomy): Eukaryota > Metazoa > Chordata > Chondrichthyes > Myliobatiformes > Myliobatidae > Mobula > Mobula birostris. The sequence continues at coordinate 6,087 of NW_027278041.1, forward strand.
GCCTCTAGCCTCAAGCTTCAAGCCTGAAGACTCCAGCCTCCTGCCTCCTGCCTCCTGCCAAGCCTCGCCTCTAGCCTCAAGCTTAAAGACTCCAGCCTCCTGCCTCCTGCCATGCCTCGCCTCTAGCCTCAAGCTTCAAGCCTGAAGACTCCAGGCTCCTGCCTCCTGCCAAGCCTCGCCTCTAGCCTCAAGCCTCAAGCCTGAAGACTCCAGCCTCCTGCCTCCTGCCAAGCCTCGCCTCTAGCCTCTAGCCTCAAGGTTTAAGCCTGAAGACTCCACGCTCCTGCCTCCTGCCAAACCTCGCCTCTAGCCTCTAGCCTCAAGCTTCAAGCCTGAAGACTCCAGCCTCCTGCCTCCTGCCAAGCCTCGCCTCTAGCCTCAAGTCCCAAGCCTGAAGACTCCAGCCTCCTGCCTCCTGCCACGCCTCGCCTCTAGCCTCAATCCTCAAGCCTGAGGACTCCAGCCTCCTGCCTCCTGTCAAGCCTCGGCTCAAGTCTCTGGCCTCAAGCCTCAAGCCTGAAGACACCACCCTCCTGCCTTCTGCCAAGCCTCGCCTCTAGACTCAAACCTCAAGCCTCAAGCCTGAAGACTCCAGCCTCCTGCCTCCTGCCAACCCTCGCCTCCAGCCTCAAGCCTCAAGCCCGAAGTCTCCAGCGTCCTGCCTACTCCTAACCCTCGCCTCTAGCCTCAAGCCTCAAGCCCGAAGACTCCAGCCTCCTGCGTCCTGCCAAGTCTCGCCTCTAGCCTCAAGCCTCAAGCTTGAAGACTCCAGCCTCCTGCCTCCTGCCAAGCCTCGCCTCTAGCCTCTAGCCTCAAGCCTCAAACCTGAAGACACCAGCCTCCTGCCTCCTGCCAAGCCTCGCCTCTATCATCAAGCCTCAAGCCTGAATACTCCAGCCTCCTGCCTCCTGCCAAGCCTCGCCTCTAGCCTCAAGCCTCAAGCCTGAAGACTCCTGCCTCCTGCCTCCTGCCAAGCCTCGCCTCTAGCCTCAAGTCGCAAGCCTGAAGACTCCAGCCTCCTGCCTCCTGTCAAGCCTCGGCTCAAGTCTCTAGCGTTAAGCCTCAAGCTTCAAGACTACAGTCTCCTGCCTCCTGCCAAGCCTCGGCTCAAGTCTCTAGCCTCAACCTCAAGCCTGAAGACTCCAGCATCCTGCCTCCTGCCAACCCTCGCCTCTAGCCTGAAGCCTCAAACCTCAAGCCTGAAGAATCCAGCTTCCTGCCTCCAGCCAAGCCTCGCCTCTAGCCTCAAGCCTCAAGCCTGAGGACTCCAGCCTCCTGCATCCTGTCAAGCCTCGGCTCAAGTCTCTAGCGTTAAGCCTCAAGCTTCAAGACTACAGCCTCCTGCCTCCTGCCAAGCCTCGGCTCAAGTCTTTAGCCTCAACCTCAAGCCTGAAGACTCCAGCATCCTGCCTCCTGCCAACCCTCGCCTCTAGCCTGAAGCCTCAAACCTCAAGCCTGAAGACTACAGCTTCCTGCCTCCTGCCAAGCCTCGCCTCTAGCCTCAAGCCTCAAGCCTCAAGGCTGCCAAGCCTCGCCTCTAGCCTCAAGCCTCAAGCCTGAGGACTCCAGCCTCCTGCATCCTGTCAAGCCTCGGCTCAAGTCTTTAGCCTCAACCTCAAGCCTGAAGACTCCAGCCTCCTGCCTCCTGCCACGCCTCGCCTCTAGCCTCAAGCCTCAAGCCTGAGGACTCCAGCCTCCTGCCTCCTGCCACGCCTCGCCTCTAGCCTGAAGCATCAAGCCTGAAGACTCCAGCCTCCTGCCTCCTGCCAAGCCTCGCCTCTAGCCTCAAGGTTTAAGCCTGAAGACTCCAGCCTCCTGCCTCCTGCCAAGCCTCGCCTCTAGTCTCTAGCCTCAAGCTTCAAGCCTGAAGACTCCAGCCTCCTGCCTCCTGCCAAGCCTCGCCTCTAGCCTCAAGCCTCAAGCCTGAAGACTCCAGCCTCCTGCCTCCTGACAAGCCTCTCCTCTAGCCTCAAGCCTCAAGCCTGAAGACTCCAGCCTCCTGCCTGCTGCCAAGCCTAGCCTCTAGCCTCAAGCTTCAAGCCTGAAGACTCCAGCCTCCTGCCTCCTGCCAAGCCTCGCCTCTAGCCACAAGACTCAAGCCTGAAAACTGCAGCCTCCTGCCTCCTGCCAAGCCTCTCCTCTAGCCTCAAGCCTCTAGCTTGGACTCCAGCCTCCTGCCTCCTGCCAAGCCTCGCCTCTAGCCTCTAGCCTCAAGCTTCAAGCCTGAAGACTCCAGCCTCCTGCCTCCTGCCAAGCCTCGCCTCTAGCCTCAAGCCTCAAGCCTGGACTCCAGCTTCCTGCCTCCTGCCAAGCCTCGCCTCTAGCCTCAAGTCCCAAGCCTGAAGACTCCAGCCTCCTGCCTCCTGTAAAGCCTCGGCTCAAGTCTCTAGCGGTAAGCCTCAAGCTTCACGACTACAGCCTCCTGCCTCCTGCCAAATCTCGGCTCAAGTCTCTAGCCTCAACCTCAAGCCTGAAGACTCCAGCATCCTGCCTCCTGCCAACCCTCGCCTCTAGCCTGAAGCCTGAAACCTCAAGCCTGAAGACTCCTGCCTCCTGCCTCCTGCCAAGCCTCTCCTCTAGCCTCAAGCCTCAAGCCTGGACTCCAGCCTCCTGCCTCCTGCCAAGCCTCTCCTCTAGCCTCAAGCCTCAAGGCTGAAGACTCCCCCCTCCTGCCTCCTGCCAAGCCTCCTCTCTAGCCACAAGCCTCAAGCCCGAAGACTCCAGCCTCCTGCGTCATGACAAGTGTCGCCTCTAGCCTCAAGCTTCAAGCCTGAAAACTCCAGCATCCTGCCTCCTGCCACGTCTCGCCTCTAGCATCAAGCCTCAAGCCTCAAGCCTGAAGACTCCAGCCTCCTGCCTCCTGCCAAGCCTCGCCTCTAGCCTCAAGGTTCAAGACTGAAGACTCCAGCCTATTGCTTCCTGCCAAGCCTCGGCTCTAGCCTCAAGCTTCAAGACTGAAGACTCCAGCCTCCTGCCTCCTGCCACGCCTCGCCTCTAGCCTCAATCCTCAAGCCTGAGGACTCCAGCCTCCTGCCACCTGTCAACCTCGGCTCAAGTCTCTAGCCTCAAGCCTCAAGCCTGAAGTCTCCAGCCTCCTGCCTTCTGCCAAGCCTCGCCTCTAGACTCAAGCCTCAAGCCTCAAGCCCGAAGACTCCAGCCTCCTGCCTCCTGCCAACCCTCGCCTCTAGCCTCAAGCCTCAAGCACGAAAACTGCAGCCTCCTGCCTCCTGCCAAGCCTCTCCTCTAGCCTCAAGCCCCTAGCTTGGACTCCAGCCTCCTGCCTCCTGCCAAGCCTCGCCTCTAGCCTCTAGCCTCAAGCTTCAAGCCTGAAGACTCCAGCCTCCTGCCTCCTGCCAAGCCTCGCCTCTAGCCTCAAGCCTCAAGCCTGGACTCCAGCTTCCTGCCTCCTGCCAAGCCTCGCCTCTAGCTTCAAGTCCCAAGCCTGAAGACTCCAGCCTCCTGCCTCCTGTAAAGCCTCGGCTCAAGTCTCTAGCGGTAAGCCTCAAGCTTCACGACTACAGCCTCCTGCCTCCTGCCAAATCTCGACTCAAGTCTCTAGCCTCAACCTCAAGCCTGAAGACTCCAGCATCCTGCCTCCTGCCAACCCTCGCCTGTAGCCTGAAGCCTGAAACCTCAAGCCTGAAGACTGCTGCCTCCTGCCTCCTGCCAAGCCTCTCCTCTAGCCTCAAGCCTCAAGCATGGACTCCAGCCTCCTGCCTCCTGCCAAGCCTCTCCTCTAGCCTCAAGCCTCAAGGCTGAAGACTCCCCCCTCCTGCCTCCTGCCAAGCCTCGCCTCTAGCCACAAGCCTCAAGCCCGAAGACTCCAGCCTCCTGCGTCATGACAAGTGTCGCCTCTAGCCTCAAGCTTCAAGCCTGAAAACTCCAGCATCCTGCCTCCTGCCACGTCTCGCCTCTAGCATCAAGCCTCAAGCCTCAAGCCTGAAGACTCCAGCCTCCTGCCTCCTGCCAAGCCTCGCCTCTGGCCTCAAGGTTCAAGACTGAAGACTCCAGCCTCCTGCCTCCTGCCACGCCTTGTCTCTAGCCTCAATCCTCAAGCCTGAGGACTCCAGCCTCCTGCCACCTGTCAAGCCTCGGCTCAAGTCTCTAGCCTCAAGCCTCAAGCCTGAAGACTCCAGCCTCCTGCCTTCTGCCAAGCCTCGCCTCTAGACTCAAACCTCAAGCCTCAAGCCTGAAGACTCCAGCCTCCTGCATCCTGCCAACCCTCGCCTGAAGCCTCAAGCCTCAAGCCCGAAGACTCCAGCCTCCTGCCTCCTGCCAACCCTCGCCTCTAGCCTCAAGCCTCAAGCCCGAAGACTCCAGCCTCCTGCGTCCTGCCAAGCCTCGCCACTAGCCTCAAGTCCCGAGCCTGAAGACTCCAGCCTCCTGCCTCCTGCCAAGCCTCGCCTCTAGCCTCAAGGTTCAAGCCTCAAGGCTCCACCCTTCTGCCTCCTGCCAAGCCTCGCCTCTAGTCTCTAGCCTCAAGTATCAAGCCTGAAGACTCCAGCCTCCTGCCTCCTGCCAACCCTCGCCTCTAGCCTCAAGCCTCAGGCCTGAAGGCTCCAGCCTCCTGCCTCCTGCCAAGCCTCTCCTCTAGCCTCAAGCCTCAAGCCTGAAGACTCCAGCCTCCTGCCTCCTGCCAACCCTCGCCTCTAGCCTCAAGCCTCAAGCCCGAAGACTCCAGCCTCCTCCGTCCTGCCAAGCCTCGCCTCTAGCCTCAAGTCCCGAGCCTGAAGACTCCAGCCTCCTGCCTCCTGCCAAGCCTCGCCTCTAGCCTCAAGGTTCAAGCCTCAAGACTCCTCCCTTCTGCCTCCTGCCAAGCCTCGCCTCTAGTCTCTGGCCTCAAGTATCAAGCCTGAAGACTCCAGCCTCCTGCCTCCTGCCAACCCTCGCCTCTAGCCTCAAGCCTCAAGCCTGAAGGCTCCAGCCTCCTGCCTCCTGCCAAGCCTCTCCTCTAGCCTCAAGCCTCAAGCCTGAATACTCCAGCCTCCTGCCTCCTGCCAAGCCTCGCCTCTAACCTCTAGCCTCAAGCTTCAAGCCTGAAGACTCCAGCCTCCTGCCTCCTGCCAAGCCTCGCCTCTAGCCTCAAGCCTCAAGCCTGGACTCCAGCTTCCTGCCTCCTGCTAAGCCTCGCCTCTAGCCTAAAGCCTCAAGCCCGAAGACGGCAGCCTCTTGCCTCATGCCACGTTTCGCCCCTAGCCTCAAGTCCCAAGCCTGAAGACACCAGCCTCCTGCCTCCTGTCAAGCCGCGGCTGAAGTCTCAAGCGTTAAGCCTCAAGCCTGAAGACTCCTGCCTCCTGCCTCCTGCCAAGCCTCGCCTCTAGCCTCAAGTCCCAAGCCTGAAGACTCCAGCCTCCTGCCTCCTGTAAAGCCTCGGCTCAAGTCTCTAGCGGTAAGCCTCAAGCTTAACGGCTACAGCCTCCTGTCTCCTGCCAAGCCTCGGCTCAAGTCTCTAGCCTCAACCTCAAGCCTGAAGACTCCAGCATCCTGCCTCCTGCCAACCCTCGCCTCTAGCCTGAAGCCTGAAACCTCAAGCCTGAAGACTCCTGCCTCCTGCCTCCTGCCAAGCCTCTCCTCTAGCCTCAAGCCTCAAGCCTGGACTCCAGCCACCTGCCTCCTGCCAAGCCTCTCTTCTAGCCTCTAGCCTCCAGCTCAAGCCTGAAGACTCCAGCCTCCTGCCTCATGCCAAGCCTCGCCTCTAGCCTCAAGTCCCAAACCTGAAGACTCTAGCCTCCTACCTCCTGCCACGCCTCGCCTCTAGCCTCAAGCCTCAAGCCTGAGGACTACAGCCTCCTGCCTCCTGCCACGCCTCGCCTCTAGCCTCAAAGTTCAAGCCTGAAGACTCCACCCTCCTTCCTCCTGCCAAGCCTCGCCTCTAGTCTCAAGCCTCAAGCTTCAAGCCTGAAGACTCCAGCCTCCTGCCTCCTGCCAAGCCTCGCCTCTAGCTTCAAGCCTCAAGCCTGAAGACTCCAGCCTCCTGCCTGCTGCCAAGCCTAGCCGCTTGCCTCAAGCTTCAAGCCTGAAGATTCCAGCCTCCTGCCTCCTGCCAAGCCTCGCCTCTAGCCTCAAGGTTCAAGACTGAAGACTCCAGCCTCCTGCCTCCTGCCACGCCTCGCCTCTAGCCTCAATCCTCAAGCCTGAGGACTCCAGCCTCCTGCCACCTGTCAAGCCTCGGCTCAAGACTCTAGACTCAAGACTCAAGCCTGAAGACTCCAGCCTCCTGCCTTCTGCTTAGCCTCGCCTCTAGACTCAAACCTCAAGCCTCAAGCCTGAAGACTCCAGCCTCCTGCATCCTGCCAACCGTCGCCTGAAGCCTCAAGCCTCAAGCCCGAAGACTCCAGCCTCCTGCCTCCTGCCAACCCTCGCCTCTAGCCTCAAGCCTCAAGCCCGAAGACTCCAGCCTCCTGCGTCCTGCCAAGCCTCGCCTCTAGCCTCAAGTCCCAAGCCTGAAGACTCCAGCCTCCTGCCTCCTGCCAAGCCTCGCCTCTAGCCTCAAGGTTCAAGCCTCAAGACTCCACCCTTCTGCCTCCTGCCAAGCCTCGCCTCTAGTCTCTAGCCTCAAGTATCAAGCCTGAAGACTCCAGCCTCCTGCCTCCTACCAAGCCTCTCCTCTAGCCTCAAGCCTCAAGCCTGAAGACTCCAGCCTCCTGCCTCCTGCCAAGCCTCGCCTCTAATCTCTAGCCTCAAGCTTCAAGCCTGAAGACTCGAGCCTCCTGCCTCCTGCCAAGCCTCGCCTCTATCCTCAAGCCTCAAGCCTCAAGCCTCAAGCCTGAAGACTCCAGCCTCCTGCCTCCTGCCAAGCCTCGCCTCTAGCCACAAGGCTCAAGCCCGAAGACTCCAGCCCCCTGCGTCATGCCAAGCCTCGCCTCTAGCCTCAAGGCTCAAGCCTGAAGACTCCAGCCTCCTGCCTCCTGCCACGTCTCGCCTCTAGTCTCCAGCCTCAAGCTTCAAGCCTGAAGACTCCAGCCTCCTGCCTCCTGCCAAGCCTCGCCTCTAGCCTCAAGCCTCAAGCCTGAAGACTCCAGCCTCCTGCCTCCTGCCAAGCCTCTCCTCTAGCCTCAAGCCTCAAGCCTGAAGACTCCAGCCTCCTGCCTGCTGCCAAGCCTAGCCTCTAGCCTCAAGCTTCAAGCCTGAAGACTCCAGCCTCCTGCCTCCTGCCAAGCCTCGCCTCTAGCCACAAGACTCAAGCCTGAAAACTGCAGCCTCCTGCCTCCTGACAAGCCTCTCCTCTAGCCTCAAGCCTCTAGCTTGGACTCCAGCCTCCTGCCTCCTGCCAAGCCTCGCCTCTAGCCTCTAGCCTCAAGCTTCAAGCCTGAAGACTCCAGCCTTCTGCCTCCTGCCAAGGCTCGCCTCTAGCCTCAAGCCTCAAGCCTGGATTCCAGCTTCCTGCCTCCTGCCAAGCCTCGCCTCTAGCCTAAGCCTCAAGTCCGAAGACGGCAGCCTTTTGCCTCATGCCAAGTATCGCCCCTAGCCTCAAGTCCCAAGCCTGAATACTCCAGCCTCCTGCCTCCTGTCAAGCCTCGGCTGAAGTCTCTAGCGTTAAGCCTCAAGCCTGAAGACTCCTGCCTCCTGCCTCCTGCCAAGCCTCGCCTCTAGCCTCAAGTCCCAAGCCTGAAGACTCCAGCCTCCTGCCTCCTGTAAAGCCTCGGCTCAAGTCTCTAGCGGTAAGCCTCAAGCTTCACGACTACAGCCTCCTGTCTCCTGCCAAGCATCGGCTCAAGTCTCTAGCCTCAACCTCAAGCCTGAAGACTCCAGCATCCTGCCTCCTGCCAACCCTCGCCTCTAGCCTGAAGCCTGAAACCTCAAGCCTGAAGACTCCTGCCTCCTGCCTCCTGCCAAGCCGCTCCTCTAGCCTCAAGCCTCAAGCCTGGACTCCAGCCACCTGCCTCCTGCCAAGCCTCTCTTCTAGCCTTTAGCCTCCAGCTCAAGCCTGAAGACTCCAGCTTCCTGCCTCCTGCCAAGCCTCGCCTCTAGCCTCAAGCCTCAAGCCTGAAGACTCCAGCCTCCTGCCTCATGCCAAGCCTCGCCTCTAGCCTCAAGTCCCAAACCTGAAGACTCTAGCCTCCAGCCTCCTGCCACGCCTCGCCTCTAGCCTCAAGCCTCAAGCCTGAGGACTCCAGCCTGCTGCCTCCTGCCACGCCTCGCCTCTAGCCTCAAAGTTCAAACCTGAAGACTCCACCCTCCTGCCTCCTGCCAAGCCTCGCCTCTAGTCTCAAGCCTCAAGCTTCAAGCCTGAAGACTCCAGCCTCCTGCCTCCTGCCAAGCCTAGCCGCTTGCCTCAAGCTTCAAGCCTGAAGACTCCAGCCTCCTGCCTCCTGCCAAGCCTCGCCTCTAGCCTCAAGCCTCAAGCCTAAAGTCTCCAGCCTCCTGCCTCCTGCCAAGCCTCTCCTCTAGCCTCAAGCCTCAAGCCTGGACTCCAGCCTCCTGCCTCCTGCCAAGCCTCGCCTCTAGCCTCAAGGTTCAAGCCTCAAGACTCCACCCTTCTGCCTCCTGCCAAGCCTCGCCTCTAGTCTCTAGCCTCAAGTATCAAGCCTGAAGACTCCAGCCTCCTGCCTCCTGCCAAGCCTCTCCTGTAGCCTCAAGCCTCAAGCCTGAAGACTCCAGCCTCCTGCCTCCTGCCAAGCCTCGCCTCTAATCTCTAGCCTCAAGCTTCAAGCCTGAAGACTCGAGCCTCCTGCCTCCTGCCAAGCCTCGCCTCTAGCTTCAAGCCTCAAGCCTCAAGCCTGAAGACTCCAGCCTGCTGCCTCCTGCCAAGCCTCGCCTCTAGCCACAAGGCTCAAGCCCGAAGACTCCAGCCTCCTGCGTCATGCCAAGCCTCGCCTCTAGCCTCAAGGCTCAAGCCTGAAGACTCCAGCCTCCTGCCTCCTGCCACGTCTCGCCTCTAGTCTCTAGCCTCAAGCTTCAAGCCTGAACACTCCAGCCTCCTGCCTCCTGCCAAGCCTCGCCTCTACCCTCAAGCCTCAAGCCTCAAGCCTGAGGACTCCAGCCTCCTGCCTCCTGCCACGCCTCGCCTCTAGCCTGAAGTATCAAGCCTGAAGACTCCAGCCTCCTGCCTCCTGCCAAGCCTCGCCTCTAGCCTCAAGCCTCAAGCCTGAAGACTCCAGCCTCCTGCCTCCTGACAAGCCTCTCCTCTAGCCTCAAGCCTCAAGCCTGAAGACTCCAGCCTCCTGCCTGCTGCCATGCCTAGCCTCTAGCCTCAAGCTTCAAGCCTGAAGACTCCAGCCTCCTGCCTCCTGCCAAGCCTCGCCTCTAGCCACAGGACTCAAGCCTGAAAACTGCAGCCTCCTGCCTCCTGCCAAGCCTCTCCTCTAGCCTCAAGCCTCTAGCTTGGACTCCAGCCTCCTGCCTCCTGCCAAGCCTCGCCTCTAGCCTCTAGCCTCAAGCTTCAAGCCTGAAGACTCCAGCCTCCTGCCTCCTGCCAAGCCTCGCCTCTAGCCTCAAGCCTCAAGCCTGGACTCCAGCTTCCTGCCTCCTGCCAAGCCTCGCCTCTAGCCTCAAGTCCCAAGCCTGAAGACTCCAGCCTCCTGCCTCCTGTAAAGCCTCGGCTCAAGTCTCTAGCGGTAAGCCTCAAGCTTCACGACTACAGCCTCCTGCCTCCTGCCAAATCTCGGCTCAAGTCTCTGGCCTCAACCTCAAGCCTGAAGACTCCAGCATCCTGCTCCTGCCAACCCTCGCCTCTAGCCTGAAGCCTGAAACCTCAAGCCTGAAGACTCCTGCCTCCTGCCTCCTGCCAAGCCTCTCCTCTAGCCTCAAGCCTCAAGCCTGGACTCCAGCCTCCTGCCTCCTGCCAAGCCTCTCCTCTAGCCTCAAGCCTCAAGGCTGAAGACTCCTCCCTCCTGCCTCCTGCCAAGCCTCGCCTCTAGCCACAAGCCTCAAGCCCGAAGACTCCAGCCTCCTGCGTCATGACAAGTGTCGCCTCTAGCCTCAAGCTTCAAGCCTGAAAACTCCAGCATCCTGCCTCCTGCCACGTCTCGCCTCTAGCATCAAGCCTCAAGCCTCAAGCCTGAAGACTCCAGCATCCTGCCTCCTGCCAAGCCTCGCCTCTAGCCTCAAGGTTCAAGACTGAAGACTCCAGCCTATTGCCTCCTGCCAAGCCTCCCCTCTAGCCTCTAGCCTCAAGCTTCAAGACTGAAGACTCCAGCCTCCTGCCTCCTGCCACACCTCGCCTCTAGCCTCAATCCTCAAGCTTGAGGACTCCAGCCTCCTGCCACCTGTCAAGCCTCGGCTCAAGTCTCTAGCCTCAAGCCTCAAGCCTGAAGACTCCAGCCTCCTGCCTTCTGCCAAGCCTCGCCTCTAGACTCAAACCTCAAGCCTCAAGCCTGAAGACTCCAGCCTCCTGCATCCTGCCAACCCTCGCCTGAAGCCTCAAGCCTCAAGCCCGAAGACTGCAGCTTCCTGCCTCCTGCCAACCCTCGCCTCTAGCCTCAAGCCTCAAGCCCGAAAACTGCAGCCTCCTGCCTCCTGCCAAGCCTCCCCTCTAGCCTCAAGCCTCTAGCTTGGACTCCTGCCTCCTGCCTCCTGCCAAGCCTCGCCTCTAGCCTCTAGCCTCAAGCTTCAAGCCTGAAGACTCCAGCCTCCTGCCTCCTGCCAAGCCTCGCCTCTAGCCTCAAGCCTCAAGCCTGGACTCAAGCTTCCTGCCTCCTGCCAAGCCTCGCCTCTAGCCTCAAGTCCCAAGCCTGAAGACTCCAGCCTCCTGCCTCCTGTAAAGTCTCGGCTCAATTCTCTAGCGGTAAGCCTCAAGCTTGACGACTACAGCCTCCTGCCTCCTGCCAAATCTCGGCTCAAGTCTCTAGCCTCAACCTCAAGCCTGAAGGACTCCAGCATCCTGCCTCCTGCCAACCCTCGCCTCTAGCCTGAAGCCTGAAACCTCAAGCCTGAAGACTCCTGCCTCCTGCCTCCTGCCAAGCCTCTCCTCTAGCCTCAAGCCTCAAGCCTGGACTCCAGCCTCCTGCCTCCTGCCAAGCCTCTCCTCTAGCCTCAAGCCTCAAGGCTGAAGACTCCCCCCTACTGCCTCCTGCCAAGCCTCGCCTCTAGCCACAAGCCTCAAGCCCGAAGACTCCAGCCTCCTGCGTCATGACAAGTGTCGCCTCTAGCCTCAAGCTTCAAGCCTGAAAACTCCAGCATCCTGCCTCCTGCCACGTCTCGCCTCTAGCATCAAGCCTCAAGCCTCAAGCCTGAAGACTCCAGCCTCCTGCCTCCTGCCAAGCCTCGCCTCTAGCCTCAAGGCTTCAAGACTGAAGACTCCAGCCTATTGCCTCCTGCCAAGCCTCGCCTCTAGCCTCTAGCCTCAAGCTTCAAGACTGAAGACTCCAGCCTCCTGCCTCCTGCCACGCCTCGTCTCTAGCCTCAATCCTCAAGCCTGAGGACTCCACCCTTCTGCCTCCTGCCAAGCCTCGCCTCTAGTCTCTAGCCTCAAGTATCAAGCCTGAAGACTCCAGCCTCCTGCCTCCTGCCAAGCCTCGCCTATAGCCTCAAGACTCAAGCTTGGAGGCTCCAGCCTCCTGCCTCCTGCCAAGCCTCTCATCTAGCCTCAAGCCTCAAGCCTGAAGACTCCAGCCTCCTGCCTCCTGCCAAGCCTCGCCTCTAACCTCTAGCCTCAAGCTTCAAGCCTGAAGACTCGAGCCTCCTGCCTCCTGCCAAGCCTCGCCTCCAGCCTCAAGCCTCAAGCCTCAAGCCTGAAGACTCCAGCCTCCTGCCTCCTGCCAAGCCTCGCCTCTAGCCACAAGGCTCAAGCCCGAAGACTCCAGCCTCCTGCGTAATGCCAAGCCTCGCCTCTAGCCTCAATGCTCAAGCCTGAAGACTCCAGCCTCCTGCCTCCTGCCATGTCTCGCCTCTAGTCGCTAGCCTCAAGCTTCAAGCCTGAAGACTCCAGCCTCCTGCCTCCTGCCAAGCCTCGCCTCTAGACTCAAGCCTCAAGCCTGAAGACTCCAGCCTCCTGCCTCCTGCCATGCCTCTCCTCTAGCCTCAAGCCTCAAGCCTGAAGACTCCAGCCTCCTGCCTGCTGCCAAGCCTAGCCTCTAGCCTCAAGCCTCAAGCCTCAAGCCTCAAGCCTGAAGACTCCAGCCTCGTGCCTCCTGCCAAGCCTCGCCTCTAGCCACAAGACTCAAGCCTGAAAACTGCAGCCTCCTGCCTCCTGACAAGCCTCTCCTCTAGCCTCAAGCCGCTAGCTTGGACACCAGCCTCCTGCCTCCTGCCAAGCCTCGCCTCTAGCCTCTAGCCTCAAGCTTCAAGCCTGAAGACTCCAGCCTCCTGCCTCCTGCCAAGCCTCGCCTCTAGCCTCAAGTCCCAAACCTGAGGACTCCAGCCTCCTGCCTCCTGCCACGGGTCGCCTCTAGCCTCAAGGTTCAAGCCTGAAGACTCCACCCTCCTGCCTCCTGCCAAGCCTCGCCTCTAGTCTCTAGCCTCAAGCTTCAAGCCTGAAGACTCCAGCCTCCTGCCTCCTGCCAAGCCTCGCCTGTAGCTTCAAGCCTCAAGCCTGAAGACTCCAGCCTCCTGCCTCCTGCCAAGCCTCTCCTCTAAGCCTCAAGCCTCAAGCCTGAAGACTCCAGCCTCCTGCCTGCTGCCAAGCCTCGCCTCTAGCCTCAAGCCTCAAGCCTGAAGACTCTAGCCTCCTGCCTCATGCCAAGCCTCGCCTCTAGCCTCAAGTCCCAAACCTGAAGACTCTATCATCCTGCCTCCTGCCTCCTGCCACGCCTCGCCTCTAGCCTCAAGCCTCAAGCCTGAGGACTCCAGCCTCCTGCCTCCTGCCACGGGTCGCCTCTAGCCTCAAGGTTCAAGCCTGAAGACTCCACCCTCCTGCCTCCTGCCAAGCCTCGCCTCTATAGTCTCTAGCCTCAAGCTTCAAGCCTGAAGACTCCAGCCTCCTGCCTCCTGCCAAGCCTAGCCTCTAGCTTCAAGCCTCAAGGCTGAAGACTCCAGCCTCCTGCCTCCTGCCAAGCCTCTCCTCTAGCCTCAAGCCTCAAGCCTGAAGACTCCAGCCTCCTGCCTCCTGCCAAGCCTCGGCTCTAGCCTCTAGCCTCAAGGTTCAAGCCTGAAGACTCCAGCCTCCTGTCTCCTGCCAAGCCTCGCCTCTAGCCTCAAGCCTCAAGCCTCAAGCCTGAAGACTCCAGCCTCCTGCCTCCTGCCAAGCCTCGCCTCTAGCCACAAGCCTCAAGCCCGAAGACTCCAGCCTCCTGCGTCATGCCAAGTGTCGCCTCTAGCCTGAAGCCTCAAGCCTGAAAAATCCAGCCTCCTGCCTCCTGCCACGTCTCGCCTCTAGCCTCAAGCCTCAAGCTTCAAGCCTGAAGACTCCAGCCTCCTGCCTCCTGCCAAGCCTCGCCTCTAGCCTCAAGGTTCAAGACTGAAGACTCCAGCCTACTGCCTCCTGCCAAGCCTCGCCTCTAGCCTCTAGCCTCAAGCTTCAAGCCTGAAGACTCCAGCCTCCTGCCTCCTGCCTCCTGCCAAGCCTCGCCTCTAGCCTCAAGCTTAAAGACTCCAGCCTCCTGCCTCCTGCCATGTCTCGCCTCTAGCCTCAAGCTTCAAGCCTGAAGACTCCAGGCTCCTGCCTCCTGCCAAGCCTCGCCTCTAGCCTCAAGCCTCAAGCCTGAAGACTCCAGCCTCCTGCCTCCTGCCAAGCCTCGCCTCTAGCCTCTAGCCTCAAGGTTTAAGCCTGAAGACTCCACGCTCCTGCCTCCTGCCAAACCTCGCCTCTGGCCTCTAGCCTCAAGCGTCAAGCCTGAAGACTCCAGCCTCCTGCCTCCTGCCAAGCTTCGCCTCCAGCCTCAAGTCCCAAGCCTGAAGACTCCAGCCTCCTGCCTCCTGCCACGCCTCGCCTCTAGCCTCAATCCTCAAGCCTGAGGACTCCAGCCTCCTGCCTCCTGTCAAGCCTCGGCTCAAGTCTCTGGCCTCAAGCCTCAAGCCTGAAGACACCACCCTCCTGCCTTCTGCCAAGCCTCGCCTCTAGACTCAAACCTCAAGCCTCAAGCCTGAAGACTCCAGCCTCCTGCCTCCTGCCAACCCTCGCCTCCAGCCTCAAGCCTCAAGCCCGATGTCTCCAGCGTCCTGCCTACTCCTAACCCTCGCCTCTAGCCTCAAGCCTCAAGCCCGAAGACTCCAGCCTCCTGCGTCCTGCCAAGTCTCGCCTCTAGCCTCAAGCCTCAAGCTTGAAGACTCCAGCCTCCTGCCTCCTGCCAAGCCTCGCCTCTAGCCTCTAGCCTCAAGCCTCAAACCTGAAGACACCAGCCTCCTGCCTCCTGCCAAGCCTCGCCTCTATCATGAAGCCTCAAGCCTGAAGACTCCAGCCTCCTGCCTCCTGCCAAGCCTCGCCTCTATCATCAAGCCTCAAGCCTGAATACTCCAGCCTCCTGCCTCCTGCCAAGCCTCGCCTCTAGCCTCAAGCCTCAAGCCTGAAGACTCCTGCCTCCTGCCTCCTGCCAAGCCTCGCCTCTAGCCTCAAGTCGCAAGCCTGAAGACTCCAGCCTCCTGCCTCCTGTCAAGCCTCGGCTCAAGTCTCTAGCGTTAAGCCTCAAGCTTCAAGACTACAGTCTCCTGCCTCCTGCCAAGCCTCGGCTCAAGTCTCTAGCCTCAACCTCAAGCCTGAAGACTCCAGTATCCTGCCTCCTGCCAACCCTCGCCTCTAGCCTGAAGCCTCAAACCTCAAGCCTGAAGAATCCAGCTTCCTGCCTCCAGCCAAGCCT
>NW_027278042.1:0-20750 GCF_030028105.1 Mobula birostris
CACCTGATCCACCCATCACCTCCCAGTTTCTGTCACTATTCCCACTCTCCTCTCCACCGTCTGTCCATCACTCCCCCCTCACCTGATCCACCCCGTCACCTCCCAGTCTCTGTCACTAGTCCCACTCTCCCCTCCTCCGTCTGTCCGTCACTCGTCCTCACCTGATCCACCCGTCACCTCCCAGTCTCTGTCACTATTCCCACTCTCCCCCTCCTCCGTCTGTCCATCACTCCCCCCTCACCTGGATCCACCCCGTCACCTCCCAGTCTCTGTGACTATTCCCACTCTCCCCTTCTCCGTCTGTCCATCACTCCCCCTCACCTGATCCACCCGTCACCTCCCAGTCTCTGTCACTATTCCCATTCTCCCCTCCTCCGTCTGTCCATCAGTCCCCCCTCACCTGGATCCACCCGTCACCTCCCAGTCTCTGTCACTATTCCCACTCTCCCCCTTCTCCGTCTGTCCATCACTCCCCCTCACCTGATCCACCCGTCACCTCCCAGTCTCTGTCACTATTCCCACTCTCCCCCTCCTCCGTCTCTCCGTCACTCCCCTCACCTGCTCCTCCCGTCACCTCCCAGTCTCTGTCACTATTCCCACTCTCCCCTCCTCCATTTGTCCGTCACTCCCCCTCACCTGATCCACCCGTCACCTCCGAGTCTCTGTCACTATTCCCACTCTCCCCTCCTCCGTCTGTCCATCACTCCCCCTCACCTGATCCACCCGTCACCTCCCAGTCTCTGTCACTATTCCCACTCTCCCCTCCTCCATCTGTCCATCACTCCCCCTCACCTGATCCACCCATCACCTCCCTGTCTCTGTCACTATTCCCACTCTCCCCCTCCTCCGTCTGTCCGTCACTCCCCCTCACCTGATCCACCCGTCACCTCCCAGTCTCTGTCACTATTCCCCGCTCTCCCCTCCTCCGTCTGTCCATCACTCCCCCTCACCTGGATCCATCCATCACCTCACAGCTCTTTGTCACTATTCCCACTCTCCCCTCCTCCGTCTGTCCGTCACTCCCCCTCACCTGATCCACCCGTCACCTCCCAGTCTCTGCAAATATTCCCACTCTCCCCTCCTCCGTCTGTATATCACTCCCCCTCACCTGGATCCACCCGTCACCTCCCAATCTCTGTCACTATTCCCACCTCTCCCCTCCTCCGTCTGTCCGTCACTCCCCCACACCTGATCCACCCGTCACCTCCCAGTCTCTGTCACTATTCCCACTCTCCCCTCCTCCGTCTGTCCATCACACCCCCTCACCTGACCCACCCATCACCTCCCAGTCTCTGTCACTATTCCCACTCTCCCCTCCTCTGTCTGTCCATCACTCCCCCCTCACCTGATCCACCCGTCACCTCCCAGTCTCTGTCACTATTCCCAGTCCATCACTCCCCCTCACCTGATCCACCCGTCACCTCCCAGTCTCTGTCACTATTCCCACTCTCCCCTCCTCCGTCTGTCCATCACTCCCCCTCACCTGGATCCACCCATCACCTCACAGCTCTTTGTCACTATTCCCACTCTCCCCTCCTCCGTCTATCCGTCACTCCCCCTCACCTGATCCACCCGTCACCTCCCATTCTCTGTCACTATTCCCACTCTCCCCTCCTCCGTCTGTATATCACTCCCCCTCACCTGATCCACCCATCACCTCCCAGTCTCTGTCACTATTCCCACTCTCCCTTCCTCCGTCTGTCCATCACTCCCCCTCACCTGATCCACCCGTCACCTCCCAGTCTCTGTCACTATTCCCACTCTCCCCTCCTCCTTCTCTCCGTCACTCCCCTCACCTGATCCACCCGTCACCTCCCAGTCTCTGTCACTATTCCCACTCTCCCCTCCTCCGTCTGTCCGTCACTCCCCCTCACCTGATCCACCCATCACCTCCCAGTCTCTGTCACTATTCCCGCTCTCCCCTCCTCCGTCTGTCCATCACTCCCCCTCCTCTGTCTGTCCATCACTCCCCCTCACCTGATCCACCCGTCACCTCCCAGTCTCTGTCACTATTCCCACTCTCCCCTCCTCCGTCTACCTCCCAGTCTCTGTCATTATTCCCACTCTCTCCTCCTCCGTCTGTCCATCACTCCCCGTCACCTGATCCACCCATCACCTCCCAGTTTCTGTCACTATTCCCACTCTCCTCTCCACCGTCTGTCCATCACTCCCCCTCACCTGATCCACCCGTCACCTCCCAGTCTCTGTCACTATTCCCACTCTCCCCTCCTCCGTCTGTCCGTCACTCCCCCTCACCTGATCCACCCGTCACCTCCCAGTCTCTGTCACTATTCCCACTCTCCTCTCCTCCGTCTGTCCGTCACTCCCCCTCACCTGATCCACCCGTCACCTCCCAGTCTCTGTCACTATTCCCACTCTCCCCTCCTCCGTCTGTCCGTCACTCCCCTTCACCTGATCCACCCGTCACCTCCCAGTCTCTGACACTATTCCCACTCTCCTCTCCTCCGTCTGTCCGTCACTCCCCCTCACCTGATCCACCCGTCACCTCCCAGTCTCTGTCACTATTCCCACTCTCCCCTCCTCCGTCTGTCCGTCACTCCCCTTCACCTGATCCACCCGTCACCTCCCAGTCTCTGACACTATTCCCACTCTCCCCTCCTCCGTCTGTCCATCACTCCCCCTCACCTGATCCACCCGTCACCTCCCAGTCTCTGTCACTATTCCCACTCTCCCCTCCTCCGTCTGTCCATCACTCCCCCTCACCTGGATCCACCCGTCACCTCCCAGTCTCTGTCACTATTCCCACTCTCCCCTTCTCCGTCTGTCCATCACTCCCCCTCACCTGATCGACCCGTCACCTCCCAGTCTCTGTCACTATTCCCACTCTCCCCTCCTCTGTCTGTCCATCACTCCCCCTCACCTGATCCACCCGTCACCTCCCAGTCTCTGTCACTATTCCCACTCTCCCCTCCTCCGTCTGTCCATCACTCCCCCTCACCTGGATCCACCCATCACCTCACAGCTCTTTGTCACTATTCCCACTCTCCCCTCCTCCGTCTATCCGTCACTCCCCATCACCTGATCCACCCGTCAGCTCCCAGTCTCTGTCACTATTCCCACTCTCCCCTCCTCCGTCTGTATATCACTCCCCCTCACCTGATCCACCCGTCACCTCCCAGTCTCTGTCACTATTCCCACTCTCCCCTCCTCCGTCTGTCCGTCACTCCCCCTCACCTGATCCACCCGTCACCTCCCAGTCTCTGTCACTATTCCCACTCTCCCCTCCTCCGTCTGTCCGTCACTCCCCCTCACCTGATCCACCCATCACCTCCCAGTCTCTGTCACTATTCCCGCTCTCCCCTCCTCCGTCTGTCCATCACTCCCCCTCCTCTGTCTGTCCATCACTCCCCCTCCTCTGTCTGTCCATCACTCCCCCTCACCTGATCCACCTGTCACCTCCCAGTCTCTGTCACTATTCCCACTCTCCCCTCCTCCGTCTACCTCCCAGTCTCTGTCATTATTCCCACTCTCTCCTCCTCCGTCTGTCCATCACTCCCCGTCACCTGATCCACCCATCACCTCCCAGTTTCTGTCACTATTCCCACTCTCCTCTCCACCGTCTGTCCATCACTCCCCCTCACCTGATCCACCCGTCACCTCCCAGTCTCTGTCACTAGTCCCACTCTCCCCTCCTCCGTCTGTCCGTCACTCGTCCTCACCTGATCCACCCGTCACCTCCCAGTCTCTGTCACTATTCCCACTCTCCCCTCCTCCGTCTGTCCATCACTCCCCCTCACCTGGATCCACCCGTCACCTCCCAGTCTCTGTGACTATTCCCACTCTCCCCTTCTCCGTCTGTCCATCACTCCCCCTCACCTGATCCACCCGTCACCTCGCAGTCTCTGTCACTATTCCCATTCTCCCCTCCTCCGTCTGTCCATCAGTCCCCCTCACCTGGATCCACCCGTCACCTCCCAGTCTCTGTCACTATTCCCACTCTCCCCTTCTCCGTCTGTCCATCACTCCCCCTCACCTGATCCACCCGTCACCTCCCAGTCTCTGTCACTATTCCCACTCTCCCCTCCTCCGTCTCTCCGTCACTCCCCTCACCTGCTCCTCCCGTCACCTCCCAGTCTCTGTCACTATTCCCACTCTCCCCTCCTCCATCTGTCCGTCACTCCCCCTCACCTGATCCACCCGTCACCTCCGAGTCTCTGTCACTATTCCCACTCTCCCCTCCTCCGTCTGTCCATCACTCCCCCTCACCTGATCCACCCGTCACCTCCCAGTCTCTGTCACTATTCCCACTCTCCCCTCCTCCATCTGTCCATCACTCCCCCTCACCTGATCCACCCATCACCTCCCTGTCTCTGTCACTATTCCCACTCTCCCCTCCTCCGTCTGTCCGTCACTCCCCCTCACCTGATCCACCCGTCACCTCCCAGTCTCTGTCACTATTCCCGCTCTCCCCTCCTCCGTCTGTCCATCACTCCCCCTCACCTGGATCCATCCATCACCTCAAAGCTCTTTGTCACTATTCCCACTCTCCCCTCCTCCGTCTGTCCGTCACTCCCCCTCACCTGATCCACCCGTCACCTCCCAGTCTCTGCAAATATTCCCACTCTCCCCTCCTCCGTCTGTATATCACTCCCCCTCACCTGGATCCACCCGTCACCTCCCAGTCTCTGTCACTATTCCCACTCTCCCCTCCTCCGTCTGTCCGTCACTCCCCCACACCTGATCCACCCGTCACCTCCCAGTCTCTGTCACTATTCCCACTCTCCCCTCCTCCGTCTGTCCATCACACCCCCTCACCTGACCCACCCATCACCTCCCAGTCTCTGTCACTATTCCCACTCTCCCCTCCTCTGTCTGTCCATCACTCCCCCTCACCTGATCCACCCGTCACCTCCCAGTCTCTGTCACTATTCCCACTCTCCCCTCCTCCGTCTGTCCATCACTCCCCCTCACCTGGATCCACCCATCACCTCACAGCTCTTTGTCACTATTCCCACTCTCCCCTCCTCCGTCTATCCGTCACTCCCCCTCACCTGATCCACCCGTCACCTCCCATTCTCTGTCACTATTCCCACTCTCCCCTCCTCCGTCTGTATATCACTCCCCCTCACCTGATCCACCCATCACCTCCCAGTCTCTGTCACTATTCCCACTCTCCCTTCCTCCGTCTGTCCATCACTCCCCCTCACCTGATCCACCCGTCACCTCCCAGTCTCTGTCACTAGTCCCACTCTCCCCTCCTCCGTCTGTCCGTCACTGCCCCTCACCTGATCCACCCGTCACCTCCCAGTCTCTGTCACTATTCCCACTCTCCCCTCCTCCGTCTGTCCATCACTCCCCCTCACCTGGATCCACCCGTCACCTCCCAGTCTCTGTGACTATTCCCACTCTCCCCTTCTCCGTCTGTCCATCACTCCCCCTCACCTGATCCACCCGTCACCTCCCAGTCTCTGTCACTATTCCCACTCTCCCCTCCTCCGTCTGTCCATCACTCCCCCTCACCTGATCCACCCGCCACCTCCCAGTCTCTGTCACTATTCCCACTCTCTCCTCCTCCGTCTGTCCGTCACTCCCCTCACCTGCTCCTCCCGTCACCTCCCAGTCTCTGTCACTATTCCCACTCTCCCCTCCTCCATCTGTCCGTCACTCCCCCTCACCTGATCCACCCGTCACCTCCGAGTCTCTGTCACTATTCCCACTCTCCCCTCCTCCGTCTGTCCATCACTCCCCCTCACCTGATCCACCCGTCACCTCCCAGTCTCTGTCACTATTCCCACTCTCCCCTCCTCCATCTGTCCATCACTCCCCCTCACCTGATCCACCCATCACCTCCCTGTCTCTGTCACTATTCCCACTCTCCCCTCCTCCGTCTGTCCGTCACTCCCCCTCACCTGATCCACCCGTCACCTCCCAGTCTCTGTCACTATTCCCGCTCTCCCCTCCTCCGTCTGTCCATCACTCCCCCTCACCTGGATCCATCCATCACCTCACAGCTCTTTGTCACTATTCCCACTCTCCCCTCCTCCGTCTGTCCGTCACTCCCCCTCACCTGATCCACCCGTCACCTCCCAGTCTCTGCAAATATCCCCACTCTCCCCTCCTCCGTCTGTATATCACTCCCCCTCACCTGGATCCACCCGTCACCTCCCAGTCTCTGTCACTATTCCCACTCTCCCCTCCTCCGTCTGTCCGTCACTCCCCCACACCTGATCCACCCTTCACCTCCCAGTCTCTGTCACTATTCCCACTCTCCCCTCCTCCGTCTGTCCATCACACCCCCTCACCTGACCCACCCATCACCTCCCAGTCTCTGTCACTATTCCCACTCTCCCCTCCTCTGTCTGTCCATCACTCCCCCTCACCTGATCCACCCGTCACCTCCCAGTCTCTGTCACTATTCCCACTCTCCCCTCCTCCGTCTGTCCATCACTCCCCCTCACCTGGATCCACCCATCACCTCACAGCTCTTTGTCACTATTCCCACGCTCCCCTCCTCCGTCTATCCGTCACTCCCCCTCACCTGATCCACCCGTCACCTCCCAGTCTCTGTCACTATTCCCACTCTCCCCTCCTCCGTCTGTATATCACTCCCCCTCACCTGATCCACCCATCACCTCCCAGTCTCTGTCACTATTCCCACTCTCCCCTCCTCCGTCTGTCTATCACTCCCCCTCACCTGATCCACCCGTCACCTCCCAGTCTCTGTCACTATTCCCACTCTCCCCTCCTCCTTCTCTCCGTCACTCCCCTCACCTGCTCCTCCCGTCACCTCCCAGTCTCTGTCACTATTCCCACTCTCCCCTCCTCCGTCTGTCCGTCACTCCTCCTCACCTGATCCACCCGTCACCTCCCAGTCTCTGTCACTATTCCCACTCTCCCCTCCTCCGTCTGTCCGTCACTCCCCCTCACCTGATCCACCCATCACCTCCCAGTCTCTGTCACTATTCCCGCTCTCCCCTCCTCCGTCTGTCCAGCACTCCCCCTCCTCTGTCTGTCCATCACTCCCTCTCCTCTGTCTGTCCATCACTCCCCCTCACCTGATCCACCTGTCACCTCCCAGTCTCTGTCACTATTCCCACTCTCCCCTCCTCCGTCTACCTCCCAGTCTCTGTCATTATTCCCACTCTCTCCTCCTCCGTCTGTCCATCACTCCCCGTCACCTGATCCACCCATCACCTCCCAGTTTCTGTCACTATTCCCACTCTCCTCTCCACCGTCTGTCCATCACTCCCCCTCACCTGATCCACCCGTCACCTCCCAGTCTCTGTCACTAGTCCCACTCTCCCCTCCTCCGTCTGTCCGTCACTCCCCCTCACCTGATCCACCCGTCACCTCCCAGTCTCTGTCACTATTCCCACTCTCCCCTCCTCCGTCTGTCCATCACTCCCCCTCACCTGGATCCACCCGTCACCTCCCAGTCTCTGTGACTATTCCCACTCTCCCCTTCTCCGTCTGTCCATCACTCCCCCTCACCTGATCCACCCGTCACCTCCCAGTCTCTGTCACTATTCCCACTCTCCCCTCCTCCGTCTCTCCGTCACTCCCCTCACCTGCTCCTCCCGTCACCTCCGAGACTCTGTCACTATTCCCACTCTCCCCTCCTCCGTCTGTCCATCACTCCCCGTCACCTGATCCACCCGTCACCTCCCTGTCTCTGTCACTATTCCCACTCTCCCCTTCTCCGTCTGTCCATCACTCCCCCTCACCTGATCCACCCGTCACCTCCCAGTCTCTGTCACTATTCCCACTCTCCCCTCCTCCGTCTCTCCGTCACTCCCCTCACCTTCTCCTCCCGTCACCTCCCAGTCTCTGTCACTATTCCCACTCTCCCCTCCTCCATCTGTCCGTCACTCCCCCTCACCTGATCCACCCGTCACCTCCGAGTCTCTGTCACTATTCCCACTCTCCCCTCCTCCGTCTATCCATCACTCCCCCTCACCTGATCCACCCGTCACCTCCCAGTCTCTGTCACTATTCCCACTCTCCCCTCCTCCATCTGTCCATCACTCCCCCTCACCTGATCCACCCATCACCTCCCTGTCTCTGTCACTATTCCCACTCTCCCCTCCTCCGTCTGTCCGTCACTCCCCCTCACCTGATCCACCCGTCACCTCCCAGTCTCTGTCACTATTCCCGCTCTCCCCTCCTCCGTCTGTCCATCACTCCCCCTCACCTGGATCCATCCATCACCTCATAGCTCTTTGTCACTATTCCCACTCTCCCCTCCTCCGTCTGTCCGTCACTCCCCCTCACCTGATCCACCCGTCACCTCCCAGTCTCTGCAAATATTCCCACTCTCCCCTCCTCTGTCTGTATATCACTCCCCCTCACCTGGATCCACCCGTCACCTCCCAGTCTCTGTCACTATTCCCACTCTCCCCTCCTCCGTCTGTCCGTCACTCCCCCACACCTGATCCACCCGTCACCTCCCAGTCTCTGTCACTATTCCCACTCTCCCCTCCTCCGTCTGTCCATCACACCCCCTCACCTGACCCACCCATCACCTCCCAGTCTCTGTCACTATTCCCACTCTCCCCTCCTCTGTCTGTCCATCACTCCCACTCACCTGATCCACCCGTCACCTCCCAGTCTCTGTCACTATTCCCACTCTCCCCTCCTCCGTCTGTATATCACTCCCCCTCACCTGATCCACCCATCACCTCCCAGTCTCTGTCACTATTCCCACTCTCCCCTCCTCCTTCTCTCCGTCACTCCCCTCACCTGCTCCTCCCGTCACCTCCCAGTCTCTGTCACTTTTCCCACTCTCCCCTCCTCCGTCTGTCCGTCACTCCCCCTCACCTGATCCACCCGTCACCTCCCAGTCTCTGTCACTATTCCCACTCTACCCTCCTCCGTCTGTCCATCACTCCCCCTCACCTGATCCACCCGTCACCTCCCAGTCTCTGTCACTATTCCCACTCTCCCCTCCTCCGTCTGTCCATCACTCCCCCTCACCTGGATCCACCCATCACCTCACAGCTCTTTGTCACTATTCCCACTCTCCCCTCCTCCGTCTATCCGTCACTCCCCCTCACCTGATCCACCCGTCACCTCCCAGTCTCTGTCACTATTCCCACTCTCCCCTCCTCCGTCTGTATATCACTCCCCCTCACCTGATCCACCCATCACCTCCCAGTCTCTGTCACTATTCCCACTCTCCCTTCCTCCGTCTGTCCATCACTCCCCCTCACCTGATCCACCCGTCACCTCCCAGTCTCTGTCACTATTCCCACTCTCCCCTCCTCCGTCTGTCCATCACACCCCCTCACCTGACCCACCCATCACCTCCCAGTCTCTGTCACTATTCCCACTCTCCCCTCCTCTGTCTGTCCATCACTCCCACTCACCTGATCCACCCGTCACCTCCCAGTCTCTGTCACTATTCCCACTCTCCCCTCCTCCGTCTGTCCATCACTCCCCCTCACCTGGATCCACCCATCACCTCACAGCTCTTTGTCACTATTCCCACTCTCCCCTCCTCCGTCTATCCGTCACTCCCCCTCACCTGATCCACCCGTCACCTCCCAGTCTCTGTCACTATTCCCACTCTCCCCTCCTCCGTCTGTATATCACTCCCCCTCACCTGATCCACCCATCACCTCCCAGTCTCTGTCACTATTCCCACTCTCCCTTCCTCCGTCTGTCCATCACTCCCCCTCACCTGATCCACCCGTCACCTCCCAGTCTCTGTCACTATTCCCACTCTCCCCTCCTCCTTCTCTCCGTCACTCCCCTCACCTGCTCCTCCCGTCACCTCCCAGTCTCTGTCACTATTCCCACTCTCCCCTCCTCCGTCTGTCCGTCACTCCCCCTCACCTGATCCACCCGTCACCTCCCAGTCTCTGTCACTATTCCCACTCTCCCCTCCTCCGTCTGTCCATCACTCCCCCTCACCTGATCCACCCGTCACCTCCCAGTCTCTGTCACTATTCCCACTCTCCCCTCCTCCGTCTGTCCATCACTCCCCCTCACCTGGATCCACCCATCACCTCACAGCTCTTTGTCACTATTCCCACTCTCCCCTCCTCCGTCTATCCGTCACTCCCCCTCACCTGATCCACCCGTCACCTCCCAGTCTCTGTCACTATTCCCACTCTCCCCTCCTCCGTCTGTATATCACTCCCCCTCACCTGATCCACCCATCACCTCCCAGTCTCTGTCACTATTCCCACTCTCCCTTCCTCCGTCTGTCCATCACTCCCCCTCACCTGATCCACCCGTCACCTCCCAGTCTCTGTCACTATTCCCACTCTCCCCTCCTCCGTCTGTCCATCACACCCTCTCACCTGACCCACCCATCACCTCCCAGTCTCTGTCACTATTCCCACTCTCCCCTCCTCTGTCTGTCCATCACTCCCCCTCACCTGATCCACCCGTCACCTCCCAGTCTCTGTCACTATTCCCACTCTCCCCTCCTCCGTCTGTCCATCACTCCCCCTCACCTGGATCCACCCATCACCTCACAGTTCTTTGTCACTATTCCCACTCTCCCCTCCTCCGTCTATCCGTCACTCCCCCTCACCTGATCCACCCGTCACCTCCCAGTCTCTGTCACTATTCCCACTCTCCCCTCCTCCGTCTGTATATCACTCCCCCTCACCTGATCCACCCATCACCTCCCAGTCTCTGTCACTATTCCCACTCTCCCTTCCTCCGTCTGTCCATCACTCCCCCTCACCTGATCCACCCGTCACCTCCCAGTCTCTGTCACTATTCCCACTCTCCCCTCCTCCTTCTCTCCGTCAATCCCCTCACCTGCTCCTCCCGTCACCTCCCAGTCTCTGTCACTATTCCCACTCTCCCCTCCTCCGTCTGTCCATCACACCCCCTCACCTGACCCACCCATCACCTCCCAGTCTCTGTCACTATTCCCACTCTCCCCTCCTCTGTCTGTCCATCACTCCCCCTCACCTGATCCACCCGTCACCTCCCAGTCTCTGTCACTATTCCCACTCTCCCCTCCTCCGTCTGTCCATCACTCCCCCTCACCTGGATCCACCCATCACCTCACAGCTCTTTGTCACTATTCCCACTCTCCCCTCCTCCGTCTATCCGTCACTCCCCCTCACCTGATCCACCCGTCACCTCCCAGTCTCTGTCACTATTCCCACTCTCCCCTCCTCCGTCTGTATATCACTCCCCCTCACCTGATCCACCCATCACCTCCCAGTCTCTGTCACTATTCCCACTCTCCCTTCCTCCGTCTGTCCATCACTCCCGCTCACCTGATCCACCCGTCACCTCCCAGTATCTGTCACTATTCCCACTCTCCCCTCCTCCTTCTCTCCGTCACTCCCCTCACCTGCTCCTCCCGTCACCTCCCAGTCTCTGTCACTATTCCCACTCTCCCCTCCTCCGTCTGTCCATCACTCCCCCTCCTCTGTCTGTCCATCACTCCCCCTCCTCTGTCTGTCCATCACTCCCCCTCACCTGATCCACCTGTCACCTCCCAGTCTCTGTCACTATTCCCACTCTCCCCTCCTCCGTCTACCTCCCAGTCTCTGTCATTATTCCCACTCTCTCCTCCTCCGTCTGTCCATCACTCCCCGTCACCTGATCCACCCATCACCTCCCAGTTTCTGTCACTATTCCCACTCTCCTCTCCACCGTCTGTCCATCACTCCCCCTCACCTGATCCACCCGTCACCTCCCAGTCTCTGTCACTAGTCCCACTCTCCCCTCCTCCGTCTGTCCGTCACTCCCCCTCACCTGATCCACCCGTCACCTCCCAGTCTCTGTCACTATTCCCACTCTCCCCTCCTCCGTCTGTCCATCACTCCCCCTCACCTGGATCCACCTGTCACCTCCCAGTCTCTGTGACTATTCCCACTCTCCCCTTCTCCGTCTGTCCATCACTCCCCCTCACCTGATCCACCCGTCACCTCCCAGTCTCTGTCACTATTCCCACTCTCCCCTCCTCCGTCTCTCCGTCACTCCCCTCACATGCTCCTCCCGTCACCTCCGAGACTCTGTCACTATTCCCACTCTCCCCTCCTCCGTCTGTCCATCACTCCCCCTCACCTGATCCACCCGTCACCTCCCAGTCTCTGTCACTATTCCCACTCTCCCCTCCTCCGTCTGTCCATCACTCCCCCTCACCAGGATCCACCCGTCACCGCCCAGTCTCTGTCACTATTCCCACTCTCCCCTTCTCCGTCTGTCCATCACTCCCCCTCACCTGGATCCACCCGTCACCTCCCAGTCTCTGTCAGTATTCCCACTCTCCCCTCCTCCGTCTCTCCGTCACTCCCCTCACCTGCTCCTCCCGTCACCTCCCAGTCTCTGTCACTATTCCCACTCTCCCCTCCTCCATCTGTCCGTCACTCCCCCTCACCTGATCCACCCGTCACCTCCGAGTCTCTGTCACTATTCCCACTCTCCCCTCCTCCGTCTGTCCATCACTCCCCCTCACCTGATCCACCCGTCACCTCCCAGTCTCTGTCACTATTCCCACTCTCCCCTCCTCCATCTGTCCATCACTCCCCCTCACCTGCTCCTCCCGTCACCTCCAAGTCTCTGTCACTATTCCCACTCTCCCCTCCTCCGTCTGTCCGTCACTCCTCCTCACCTGATCCACCCGTCACCTCCCAGTCTCTGTCACTATTCCCACTCTCCCCTCCTCCGTCTGTCCGTCACTCCCCCTCACCTGATCCACCCATCACCTCCCAGTCTCTGTCACTATTCCCGCTCTCCCCTCCTCCGTCTGTCCATCACTCCCCCTCCTCTGTCTGTCCATCACTCCCTCTCCTCTGTCTGTCCATCACTCCCCCTCACCTGATCCACCTGTCACCTCCCAGTCTCTGTCACTATTCCCACTCTCCCCTCCTCCGTCTACCTCCCAGTCTCTGTCATTATTCCCACTCTCTCCTCCTCCGTCTGTCCATCACTTCCCGTCACCTGATCCACCCATCACCTCCCAGTTTCTGTCACTATTCCCACTCTCCTCTCCACCGTCTGTCCATCACTCCCCCTCACCTGATCCACCCGTCACCTCCCAGTCTCTGTCACTAGTCCCACTCTCCCCTCCTCCGTCTGTCCGTCACTCCCCCTCACCTGATCCACCCGTCACCTCCCAGTCTCTGTCACTATTCCCACTCTCCCCTCCTCCGTCTGTCCATCACTCCCCCTCACCTGGATCCACCCGTCACCTCCCAGTCTCTGTGACTATTCCCACTCTCCCCTTCTCCGTCTGTCCATCACTCCCCCTCACCTGATCCACCCGTCACCTCCCAGTCTCTGTCACTATTCCCACTCTCCCCTCCTCCGTCTCTCCGTCACTCCCCTCACCTGCTCCTCCCGTCACCTCCGAGACTCTGTCACTATTCCCACTCTCCCCTCCTCCGTCTGTCCATCACTCCCCGTCACCTGATCCACCCGTCACCTCCCTGTCTCTGTCACTATTCCCACTCTCCCCTTCTCCGTCTGTCCATCACTCCCCCTCACCTGATCCACCCGTCACCTCCCAGTCTCTGTCACTATTCCCACTCTCCCCTCCTCCGTCTCTCCGTCACTCCCCTCACCTGCTCCTCCCGTCACCTCCCAGTCTCTGTCACTATTCCCACTCTCCCCTCCTCCATCTATCCGTCACTCCCCCTCACCTGATCCACCCGTCACCTCCGAGTCTCTGTCACTATTCCCACTCTCCCCTCCTCCGTCTATCCATCACTCCCCCTCACCTGATCCACCCGTCACCTCCCAGTCTCTGTCACTATTCCCACTCTCCCCTCCTCCATCTGTCCATCAGTCCCCCTCACCTGATCCACCCATCACCTCCCTGTCTCTGTCACTATTCCCACTCTCCCCTCCTCCGTCTGTCCGTCACTCCCCCTCACCTGATCCACCCGTCACCTCCCAGTCTCTGTCACTATTCCCGCTCTCCCCTCCTCCGTCTGTCCATCACTCCCCCTCACCTGGATCCATCCATCACCTCATAGCTCTTTGTCACTATTCCCACTCTCCCCTCCTCCGTCTGTCCGTCACTCCCCCTCACCTGATCCACCCGTCACCTCCCAGTCTCTGCAAATATTCCCACTCTCCCCTCCTCTGTCTGTATATCACTCCCCCTCACCTGGATCCACCCGTCACCTCCCAGTCTCTGTCACTATTCCCACTCTCCCCTCCTCCGTCTGTCCGTCACTCCCCCACACCTGATCCACCCGTCACCTCCCAGTCTCTGTCACTATTCCCACTCTCCCCTCCTCCGTCTGTCCATCACACCCCCTCACCTGACCCACCCATCACCTCCCAGTCTCTTTCACTATTCCCACTCTCCCCTCCTCTGTCTGTCCATCACTCCCACTCACCTGATCCACCCGTCACCTCCCAGTCTCTGTCACTATTCCCACTCTCCCCTCCTCCGTCTGTCCATCACTCCCCCTCACCTGGATCCACCCATCACCTCACAGCTCTTTGTCACTATTCCCACTCTCCCCTCCTCCGTCTATCCGTCACTCCCCCTCACCTGATCCACCCGTCACCTCCCAGTCTCTGTCACTATTCCCACTCTCCCCTCCTCCGTCTGTATATCACTCCCCCTCACCTGATCCACCCATCACCTCCCAGTCTCTGTCACTATTCCCACTCTCCCTTCCTCCGTCTGTCCATCACTCCCCCTCACCTGATCCACCCGTCACCTCCCAGTCTCTGTCACTATTCCCACTCTCCCCTCCTCCTTCTCTCCGTCACTCCCCTCACCTGCTCCTCCCGTCACCTCCCAGTCTCTGTCACTTTTCCCACTCTCCCCTCCTCCGTCTGTCCGTCACTCCCCCTCACCTGATCCACCCGTCACCTCCCAGTCTCTGTCACTATTCCCACTCTACCCTCCTCCGTCTGTCCATCACTCCCCCTCACCTGATCCACCCGTCACCTCCCAGTCTCTGTCACTATTCCCACTCTCCCCTCCTCCGTCTGTCCATCACTCCCCCTCACCTGGATCCACCCATCACCTCACAGCTCTTTGTCACTATTCCCACTCTCCCCTCCTCCGTCTATCCGTCACTCCCCCTCACCTGATCCACCCGTCACCTCCCAGTCTCTGTCACTATTCCCACTCTCCCCTCCTCCGTCTGTATATCACTCCCCCTCACCTGATCCACCCATCACCTCCCAGTCTCTGTCACTATTCCCACTCTCCCTTCCTCCGTCTGTCCATCACTCCCCCTCACCTGATCCACCCGTCACCTCCCAGTCTCTGTCACTATTCCCAGTCTCCCCTCCTCCGTCTGTCCATCACACCCCCTCACCTGACCCACCCATCACCTCCCAGTCTCTGTCACTATTCCCACTCTCCCCTCCTCTGTCTGTCCATCACTCCCCCTCACCTGGATCCACCCGTCACCTCCCAGTCTCTGTCAGTATTCCCACTCTCCCCTCCTCCGTCTCTCCGTCACTCCCCTCACCTGCTCCTCCCGTCACCTCCCAGTCTCTGTCACTATTCCCACTCTCCCCTCCTCCATCTGTCCGTCACTCCCCCTCACCTGATCCACCCGTCACCTCCGAGTCTCTGTCACTATTCCCACTCTCCCCTCCTCCGTCTGTCCATCACTCCCCCTCACCTGATCCACCCGTCACCTCCCAGTCTCTGTCACTATTCCCACTCTCCCCTCCTCCATCTGTCCATCACTCCCCCTCACCTGCTCCTCCCGTCACCTCCAAGTCTCTGTCACTATTCCCACTCTCCCCTCCTCCGTCTGTCCGTCACTCCTCCTCACCTGATCCACCCGTCACCTCCCAGTCTCTGTCACTATTCCCACTCTCCCCTCCTCCGTCTGTCCGTCACTCCCCCTCACCTGATCCACCCATCACCTCCCAGTCTCTGTCACTATTCCCGCTCTCCCCTCCTCCGTCTGTCCATCACTCCCCCTCCTCTGTCTGTCCATCACTCCCTCTCCTCTGTCTGTCCATCACTCCCCCTCACCTGATCCACCTGTCACCTCCCAGTCTCTGTCACTATTCCCACTCTCCCCTCCTCCGTCTACCTCCCAGTCTCTGTCATTATTCCCACTCTCTCCTCCTCCGTCTGTCCATCACTTCCCGTCACCTGATCCACCCATCACCTCCCAGTTTCTGTCACTATTCCCACTCTCCTCTCCACCGTCTGTCCATCACTCCCCCTCACCTGATCCACCCGTCACCTCCCAGTCTCTGTCACTAGTCCCACTCTCCCCTCCTCCGTCTGTCCGTCACTCCCCCTCACCTGATCCACCCGTCACCTCCCAGTCTCTGTCACTATTCCCACTCTCCCCTCCTCCGTCTGTCCATCACTCCCCCTCACCTGGATCCACCCGTCACCTCCCAGTCTCTGTGACTATTCCCACTCTCCCCTTCTCCGTCTGTCCATCACTCCCCCTCACCTGATCCACCCGTCACCTCCCAGTCTCTGTCACTATTCCCACTCTCCCCTCCTCCGTCTCTCCGTCACTCCCCTCACCTGCTCCTCCCGTCACCTCCGAGACTCTGTCACTATTCCCACTCTCCCCTCCTCCGTCTGTCCATCACTCCCCGTCACCTGATCCACCCGTCACCTCCCTGTCTCTGTCACTATTCCCACTCTCCCCTTCTCCGTCTGTCCATCACTCCCCCTCACCTGATCCACCCGTCACCTCCCAGTCTCTGTCACTATTCCCACTCTCCCCTCCTCCGTCTCTCCGTCACTCCCCTCACCTGCTCCTCCCGTCACCTCCCAGTCTCTGTCACTATTCCCACTCTCCCCTCCTCCATCTATCCGTCACTCCCCCTCACCTGATCCACCCGTCACCTCCGAGTCTCTGTCACTATTCCCACTCTCCCCTCCTCCGTCTATCCATCACTCCCCCTCACCTGATCCACCCGTCACCTCCCAGTCTCTGTCACTATTCCCACTCTCCCCTCCTCCATCTGTCCATCAGTCCCCCTCACCTGATCCACCCATCACCTCCCTGTCTCTGTCACTATTCCCACTCTCCCCTCCTCCGTCTGTCCGTCACTCCCCCTCACCTGATCCACCCGTCACCTCCCAGTCTCTGTCACTATTCCCGCTCTCCCCTCCTCCGTCTGTCCATCACTCCCCCTCACCTGGATCCATCCATCACCTCATAGCTCTTTGTCACTATTCCCACTCTCCCCTCCTCCGTCTGTCCGTCACTCCCCCTCACCTGATCCACCCGTCACCTCCCAGTCTCTGCAAATATTCCCACTCTCCCCTCCTCTGTCTGTATATCACTCCCCCTCACCTGGATCCACCCGTCACCTCCCAGTCTCTGTCACTATTCCCACTCTCCCCTCCTCCGTCTGTCCGTCACTCCCCCACACCTGATCCACCCGTCACCTCCCAGTCTCTGTCACTATTCCCACTCTCCCCTCCTCCGTCTGTCCATCACACCCCCTCACCTGACCCACCCATCACCTCCCAGTCTCTTTCACTATTCCCACTCTCCCCTCCTCTGTCTGTCCATCACTCCCACTCACCTGATCCACCCGTCACCTCCCAGTCTCTGTCACTATTCCCACTCTCCCCTCCTCCGTCTGTCCATCACTCCCCCTCACCTGGATCCACCCATCACCTCACAGCTCTTTGTCACTATTCCCACTCTCCCCTCCTCCGTCTATCCGTCACTCCCCCTCACCTGATCCACCCGTCACCTCCCAGTCTCTGTCACTATTCCCACTCTCCCCTCCTCCGTCTGTATATCACTCCCCCTCACCTGATCCACCCATCACCTCCCAGTCTCTGTCACTATTCCCACTCTCCCTTCCTCCGTCTGTCCATCACTCCCCCTCACCTGATCCACCCGTCACCTCCCAGTCTCTGTCACTATTCCCACTCTCCCCTCCTCCTTCTCTCCGTCACTCCCCTCACCTGCTCCTCCCGTCACCTCCCAGTCTCTGTCACTTTTCCCACTCTCCCCTCCTCCGTCTGTCCGTCACTCCCCCTCACCTGATCCACCCGTCACCTCCCAGTCTCTGTCACTATTCCCACTCTAACCCTCCTCCGTCTGTCCATCACTCCCCCTCACCTGATCCACCCGTCACCTCCCAGTCTCTGTCACTATTCCCACTCTCCCCTCCTCCGTCTGTCCATCACTCCCCCTCACCTGGATCCACCCATCACCTCACAGCTCTTTGTCACTATTCCCACTCTCCCCTCCTCCGTCTATCCGTCACTCCCCCTCACCTGATCCACCCGTCACCTCCCAGTCTCTGTCACTATTCCCACTCTCCCCTCCTCCGTCTGTATATCACTCCCCCTCACCTGATCCACCCATCACCTCCCAGTCTCTGTCACTATTCCCACTCTCCCTTCCTCCGTCTGTCCATCACTCCCCCTCACCTGATCCACCCGTCACCTCCCAGTCTCTGTCACTATTCCCAGTCTCCCCTCCTCCGTCTGTCCATCACACCCCCTCACCTGACCCACCCATCACCTCCCAGTCTCTGTCACTATTCCCACTCTCCCCTCCTCTGTCTGTCCATCACTCCCACTCACCTGATCCACCCGTCACCTCCCAGTCTCTGTCACTATTCCCACTCTCCCCTCCTCCGTCTGTCCATCACTCCCCCTCACCTGGATCCACCCATCACCTCACAGCTCTTTGTCACTATTCCCACTCTCCCCTCCTCCGTCTATCCGTCACTCCCCCTCACCTGATCCACCCGTCACCTCCCAGTCTCTGTCACTATTCCCACTCTCCCCTCCTCCGTCTGTATATCACTCCCCCTCACCTGATCCACCCATCACCTCCCAGTCTCTGTCACTATTCCCACTCTCCCTTCCTCCGTCTGTCCATCACTCCCCCTCACCTGATCCACCCGTCACCTCCCAGTCTCTGTCACTATTCCCACTCTCCCCTCCTCCTTCTCTCCGTCACTCCCCTCACCTGCTCCTCCCGTCACCTCCCAGTCTCTGTCACTATTCCCACTCTCCCCTCCTCCGTCTGTCCGTCACTCCCCCTCACCTGATCCACCCGTCACCTCCCAGTCTCTGTCACTATTCCCACTCTCCCCTCCTCCGTCTGTCCATCACTCCCCCTCACCTGATCCACCCGTCACCTCCCAGTCTCTGTCACTATTCCCACTCTCCCCTCCTCCGTCTGTCCATCACTCCCCCTCACCTGGATCCACCCATCACCTCACAGCTCTTTGTCACTATTCCCACTCTCCCCTCCTCCGTCTATCCGTCACTCCCCCTCACCTGATCCACCCGTCACCTCCCAGTCTCTGTCACTATTCCCACTCTCCCCTCCTCCGTCTGTATATCACTCCCCCTCACCTGATCCACCCGTCACCTCCCAGTCTCTGTCACTATTCCCACTCTCCCCTCCTCCGTCTGTCCATCACACCCTGTCACCTGACCCACCCATCACCTCCCAGTCTCTGTCACTATTCCCACTCTCCCCTCCTCTGTCTGTCCATCACTCCCCCTCACCTGATCCACCCGTCACCTCCCAGTCTCTGTCACTATTCCCACTCTCCCCTCCTCCGTCTGTCCATCACTCCCCCTCACCTGGATCCACCCATCACCTCACAGCTCTTTGTCACTATTCCCACTCTCCCCTCCTCCGTCTATCCGTCACTCCCCCTCACCTGATCCACCCGTCACCTCCCAGTCTCTGTCACTATTCCCACTCTCCCCTCCTCCGTCTGTATATCACTCCCCCTCACCTGATCCACCCATCACCTCCCAGTCTCTGTCACTATTCCCACTCTCCCTTCCTCCGTCTGTCCATCACTCCCCCTCACCTGATCCACCCGTCACCTCCCAGTCTCTGTCACTATTCCCACTCTCCCCTCCTCCTTCTCTCCGTCACTCCCCTCACCTGCTCCTCCCGTCACCTCCCAGTCTCTGTCACTATTCCCACTCTCCCCTCCTCCGTCTGTCCATCACACCCCCTCACCTGACCCACCCATCACCTCCCAGTCTCTGTCACTATTCCCACTCTCCCCTCCTCTGTCTGTCCATCACTCCCCCTCACCTGATCCACCCGTCACCTCCCAGTCTCTGTCACTATTCCCACTCTCCCCTCCTCCGTCTGTCCATCACTCCCCCTCACCTGGATCCACCCATCACCTCACAGCTCTTTGTCACTATTCCCACTCTCCCCTCCTCCGTCTATCCGTCACTCCCCCTCACCTGATCCACCCGTCACCTCCCAGTCTCTGTCACTATTCCCACTCTCCCCTCCTCCGTCTGTATATCACTCCCCCTCACCTGATCCACCCATCACCTCCCAGTCTCTGTCACTATTCCCACTCTCCCTTCCTCCGTCTGTCCATCACTCCCGCTCACCTGATCCACCCGTCACCTCCCAGTATCTGTCACTATTCCCACTCTCCCCTCCTCCTTCTCTCCGTCACTCCCCTCACCTGCTCCTCCCGTCACCTCCCAGTCTCTGTCACTATTCCCACTCTCCCCTCCTCCGTCTGTCCGTCACTCCCCCTCACCTGATCCACCCATCACCTCCCAGTCTCTGTCACTATTCCCGCTCTCCCCTCCTCCGTCTGTCCATCACTCCCCCTCCTCTGTCTGTCCATCACTCCCCCTCCTCTGTCTGTCCATCACTCCCCCTCACCTGATCCACCTGTCACCTCCCAGTCTCTGTCACTATTCCCACTCTCCCCTCCTCCGTCTACCTCCCAGTCTCTGTCATTATTCCCACTCTCTCCTCCTCCGTCTGTCCATCACTCCCCGTCACCTGATCCACCCATCACCTCCCAGTTTCTGTCACTATTCCCACTCTCCTCTCCACCGTCTGTCCATCACTCCCCCTCACCTGATCCACCCGTCACCTCCCAGT
>NW_027278044.1:0-20668 GCF_030028105.1 Mobula birostris
TCCCCTCTCCCTTCCCCTTTTCCCAACCATGATTCCCCTCTCCCTTCCCCTTTTCCCAACCATGATTCCCCTCTCCCTTCCCCTTTTCCCAACCATGATTCCCCTCTCCCTTATCCTTTTTCCAACCATGATTCCCCCTCTCCCTTCCCCTTTTCCCAACCGTGATTCCCCTCTCCCTTCCCCTTTCCCCAACCATGATTCCCCTCTCCCTCCCGCTTTTCCCAACCATGATTTCCCTCTCCCTTATCCTTTTCCCAACCATGATTCCCCTCTCCCTTCCCCTTTTCCCAACCATGATTCCCCCTCTCCCTCCCCCTTTTCCCAACCATGATTCCCCTCTCTCTCCCCTTTCCCCAACCACGATTTCCCTCTCCCTTCCCTTTTTCCCAACCATGATTTCCCTCTCCCTTCCCCTTTTCCCAACCATGATTCCCCTCTCCCGTCCTCTTTTCCCAACCATGATTCCCCTCTCCCTCCCTTTTCCCAACCATGATTCCCCTCTCCCTTCCTCTCTCCCTTCCCTTTTTCCCAACCATGATTCCCCTCTCCCTTCCCCTTTTCCCAACCATGATTCCCCTCTCCCTCCCCTTTTCCCAACCATGATTCCCCTCTCCCTTCCTCTCTCCCTTCCCTTTTTCCCAAACATGATTCCCCTCTCCCTTCCCCTTTTCCCAACCATGATTCCCCTCACCCTCCCCCTTTTCCCAACCATGATTCCCCTCTCCCTTCCCCTCTCCCTTCCCTTTTTCCCAACCATGATTCCCCTCTCCCTCCCCCTTTCCCAACCATGATTCCCCTCTCCCTCCCCCTTTTCCCAACCGTGATTCCCCTCTCCCTCCCCCTTTTCCCAACCATGATTCCCCTCTCCCTTATCCTTTTCCCAACCATGATCCCCCTCTCCCTCCCCCTTTTCCCAACCATGATTCCCCTCTCCCTTCCCCTCTTCCCAACCGTGATTCCCCTCTCCCTTCCCCTTTTCCCAACCATGATTCCCCTCTCCCTTCCCCTTTTCCCAACCATGATTCCCCTCTCCCTCCCCCTTTTCCCAACCGTGATTCCCCTCTCCCTCCCCCTTTTCCCAACCGTGATCCCTCTCTCCCTCCCCCTTTTCCCAACCATGATTCCCCTCTCCCTTCCCCTTTTCCCAACCATGACTCCCCTCTCCCTTCCCTTTTCCCAACCATGATCCCCCTCTCTCTTCCCCTTTTCCCAACCATGATTCCCCTCTCCCTTATCCTTTTCCCAACCATGATTCCCCTCTCCCTTCCCCTTTTCCCAACCATGATTCCCCTCTCCCTTATCCTTTTCCCAACCATGATTCCCCTCTCCCTTCCCCTTTTCCCAACCATGATTCCCCTCTCCCTTCCCCTTTTCCCAACCATGATTCCCCTCTCCCTTATCCTTTTCCCAACCATGATTCCCCTCTCCCTTATCCTTTTCCCAACCATGATTCCCCTCTCCCTCCCCCTTTTCCCAACCATGATTCCCCTCTCCCTCCCCCTTTTCCCAACCATGATTCCCCTCTCCCTTATCCTTTTCCCAACCATGATTCCCCTCTCCCTTCCCCTTTTCCCAACCGTGATTCCCCTCTCCCTCCCCCTTTTCCCAACCGTGATCCCTCTCTCCCTCCCCCTTTTCCCAACCATGATTCCCCTCTCCCTTCCCCTTTTCCCAACCATGACTCCCCTCTCCCTTCCCTTTTCCCAACCATGATCCCCCTCTCTCTTCCCCTTTTCCCAACCATGATTCCCCTCTCCCTTATCCTTTTCCCAACCATGATTCCCCTCTCCCTTCCCCTTTTCCCAACCATGATTCCCCTCTCCCTTATCCTTTTCCCAACCATGATTCCCCTCTCCCTTCCCCTTTTCCCAACCATGATTCCCCTCTCCCTTCCCCTTTTCCCAACCATGATTCCCCTCTCCCTTATCCTTTTCCCAACCATGATTCCCCTCTCCCTTATCCTTTTCCCAACCATGATTCCCCTCTCCCTCCCCCTTTTCCCAACCATGATTCCCCTCTCCCTCCC
This sequence comes from Mobula birostris, assembly GCF_030028105.1. NCBI lineage: Eukaryota > Metazoa > Chordata > Chondrichthyes > Myliobatiformes > Myliobatidae > Mobula > Mobula birostris. The sequence goes on from NW_027278044.1 coordinate 2,027, forward strand.
CCTTTTCCCAACCATGATTCCCCTCTCCCTTATCCTTTTCCCAACCATGATTCCCCTCTCCCTTCCCCTTTTCCCAACCGTGATTCCCCTCTCCCTCCCCCTTTTCCCAACCGTGATTCCCCTCTCCCTCCCCCTTTTCCCAACCGTGATTCCCCTCTCCCTCCCCCTTTTCCCAACCGTGATTCCCCTCTCCCTCCCCCATTTCCCAACCGTGATTCCCCTCTCCCTCCCCCTTTTCCCAACCGTGATCCACCTCTCCCTCCCTCTTTTCCCAACCGTGATTCGCCTCTCCCTCACCCTTTTCCCAACCGTGATTCCCCTCTCCCTCCCCCTTTTCCCAACCGTGATCCCCCTCACCCTCCCCCTTTTCCCAACCGTGATCCCCGTCTCCCTCCCCCTTTTCCCAACCATGATTCCCCTCTCCCTTCCCCTTTTCCCAACCATGATTCCCCTCTCCCTCCCCCTTTTCCCAACCATGATTCCCCTCTCCCTCCCCCTTTTCCCACCATGATTCCCCTCTCCCTTCCCCTTTTCCCAACCATGATTCCCCTCTCCCTTGTCCTTTTCCCAACCATAATTCCCCTGTCCCTTATCCTTTTCCCAACCGTGATTCCCCTCTCCCTTCCCCTTTTCCCAACCGTGATTCCCATCTCCCTTCCCCTTTTCCCAACCAAGATTCCCCTCTCCCTTCCCTTTTCCCAACCATGATCCCCCTCTCCCTTCCCCTTTTCCCAACCATGATTCCCCTCTCCCTTATCCTTTTCCCAACCATGATTCCCCTCTCCCTTCCCCTTTTCCCAACCATGATTCCCCTCTCCCTTCCCCTTTTCCCAACCGTGATCCCCCTCTCCCTCCCCCTTTTCCCAACCGTGATTCGCCTCTCCCTCCCCCTTTTCCCAACCGTGATTCCCCTCTCCCTCCCCCTTTTCCCAACCGTGATCCCCCTCTCCCTCCCCCTTTTCCCAACCATGATTCCCCTCTCCCTTATCCTTTTCCAAACCATGATTCCCCTCTCCCTTCCCCTTTTCCCAACCATGATTCCCCTCTCCCTTCCCCTTTTCCCAACCATGATTCCCCTCTCCCTTCCCCTTTCCCCAACCAAGATTCCCCTCTCCCTCCCCCTTTTCCCAACCATGATTCCCCACTCCCTTATCCTTTTCCCAACCATGATTCCCCTCTCCCTTCCCCTTTTCCCAACCGTGATTCCCCTCTCCCTTCCCCTTTTCCCAACCATGATTCCCCTCTCCCTTCCCCTTTTCCCAACCATGATTCTCCTCTCCCTTCCCTTTTCCCAACCATGATCCCCCTCTCCCTCCCCCTTTTCCCAACCATGATTCCCCTCTCCCTTCCCCTTTTCCCAACCATGATTCCCCTCTCCCTTCCCCTTTTCCCAACCATGATTCCCCTCTCCCTTCCCCTTTTCCCAACCATGACTCCCCTCTCCCTTCCCTTTTCCCAACCATGATCCCCCTCTCTCTTCCCCTTTTCCCAACCATGATTCCCCTCTCCCTTATCCTTTTCCCAACCATGATTCCCCTCTCCCTTCCCCTTTTCCCAACCATGATTCCCCTCTCCCTTATCCTTTTCCCAACCATGATTCCCCTCTCCCTTCCCCTTTTCCCAACCATGATTCCCCTCTCCCTTCCCCTTTTCCCAACCATGATTCCCCTCTCCCTTATCCTTTTCCCAACCATGATTCCCCTCTCCCTTATCCTTTTCCCAACCATGATTCCCCTCTCCCTCCCCCTTTTCCCAACCATGATTCCCCTCTCCCTCCCCCTTTTCCCAACCATGATTCCCCTCTCCCTTATCCTTTTCCCAACCATGATTCCCCTCTCCCTTCCCCTTTTCCCAACCGTGATTCCCCTCTCCCTCCCCCTTTTCCCAACCGTGATTCCCCTCTCCCTCCCCCTTTTCCCAACCGTGATTCCCCTCTCCCTCCCCCTTTTCCCAACCGTGATTCCCCTCTCCCTCCCCCATTTCCCAACCGTGATTCCCCTCTCCCTCCCCCTTTTCCCAACCGTGATCCACCTCTCCCTCCCTCTTTTCCCAACCGTGATTCGCCTCTCCCTCACCCTTTTCCCAACCGTGATTCCCCTCTCCCTCCCCCTTTTCCCAACCGTGATCCCCCTCACCCTCCCCCTTTTCCCAACCGTGATCCCCGTCTCCCTCCCCCTTTTCCCAACCATGATTCCCCTCTCCCTTCCCCTTTTCCCAACCATGATTCCCCTCTCCCTCCCCCTTTTCCCAACCATGATTCCCCTCTCCCTCCCCCTTTTCCCACCATGATTCCCCTCTCCCTTCCCCTTTTCCCAACCATGATTCCCCTCTCCCTTGTCCTTTTCCCAACCATAATTCCCCTGTCCCTTATCCTTTTCCCAACCGTGATTCCCCTCTCCCTTCCCCTTTTCCCAACCGTGATTCCCATCTCCCTTCCCCTTTTCCCAACCAAGATTCCCCTCTCCCTTCCCTTTTCCCAACCATGATCCCCCTCTCCCTTCCCCTTTTCCCAACCATGATTCCCCTCTCCCTTATCCTTTTCCCAACCATGATTCCCCTCTCCCTTCCCCTTTTCCCAACCATGATTCCCCTCTCCCTTCCCCTTTTCCCAACCGTGATCCCCCTCTCCCTCCCCCTTTTCCCAACCGTGATTCGCCTCTCCCTCCCCCTTTTCCCAACCGTGATTCCCCTCTCCCTCCCCCTTTTCCCAACCGTGATCCCCCTCTCCCTCCCCCTTTTCCCAACCATGATTCCCCTCTCCCTTATCCTTTTCCAAACCATGATTCCCCTCTCCCTTCCCCTTTTCCCAACCATGATTCCCCTCTCCCTTCCCCTTTTCCCAACCATGATTCCCCTCTCCCTTCCCCTTTCCCCAACCAAGATTCCCCTCTCCCTCCCCCTTTTCCCAACCATGATTCCCCACTCCCTTATCCTTTTCCCAACCATGATTCCCCTCTCCCTTCCCCTTTTCCCAACCGTGATTCCCCTCTCCCTTCCCCTTTTCCCAACCATGATTCCCCTCTCCCTTCCCCTTTTCCCAACCATGATTCTCCTCTCCCTTCCCTTTTCCCAACCATGATCCCCCTCTCCCTCCCCCTTTTCCCAACCATGATTCCCCTCTCCCTTCCCCTTTTCCCAACCATGATTCCCCTCTCCCTTCCCCTTTTCCCAACCGTGATTCCCCTCTCCCTTCCCCTTTTCCCAACCATGATTCCTTTCTCCCTTCCCCTTTTCCCAACCATGATTCCCCTCTTCCTTCCCCTTTTCCCAACCATGATTCCCCTCTCCCTTCCCCTCTCCCTCCCCCTTTTCCCAACCATGATTCCCCTCTCCCTTATCCTTTTCCCAACCATGATTCCCCTCTCCCTTCCCCTTTTCCCAACCGTGATTCGCCTCTCCCTCCCCCTTTTCCCAACCGTGATTCCCCTCTCCCTCCCCCTTTTCCCAACCGTGATCCCCCTCTCCCTCCCCCTTTTCCCAACCATGATTCCCCTCTCCCTTATCCTTTTCCCAACCATGATTCCCCTCTCCCTTCCCCTTTTCCCAACCATGATTCCCCTCTCCCTTCCCCTTTTCCCAACCATGATTCCCCTCTCCCTTCCCCTTTCCCCAACCATGATTCCCCTCTCCCTCCCCCTTTTCCCAACCATGATTCCCCTCTCCCTTATCCTTTTCCCAACCATGATTCCCCTCTCCCTTCCCCTTTTCCCAACCGTGATTCCCCTCTCCCTTCCCCTTTTCCCAACCGTGATTCCCCTCTCCCTTCCCCTTTTCCCAACCATGATTCTCCTCTCCCTTCCCTTTTCCCAACCATGATCCCCCTCTCCCTCCCCCTTTTCCCAACCATGATTCCCCTCTCCCTTCCCCTTTTCCCAACCATGATTCCCCTCTCCCTTCCCCTTTTCCCAACCATGATTCCCCTCTCCCTTCCCCTTTCCCCAACCATGATTCCCCTCTCCCTCCCCCATTTCCCAACCATGATTCCCCTCTCCCTTCCCCTCTCCTTTCCCTTTTTCCCAACCATGATTCCCCTCTCCCTCCCCCTTTCCCAACCATGATTCCCCTCTCCCTCCCCCTTTTCCCAACAATGATTCCCCTCTCCCTTCCCCTTTTCCCAACCATGATTCCCCTCTCCCTTCCCCTTTCCCCAACCATGATTCCCCTCTCCCTCCCCCATTTCCCAACCATGATTCCCCTCTCCCTTCCCCTTTCCTTTCCCTTTTTCCCAACCATGATTCCCCTCTCCCTCCCCCCTTCCCAACCATGATTCCCCTCTCCCTCCCCCTTTTCCCAACCATGATTCCCCTCTCCCTTCCCCTTTTCCCAACCGTGATTCCCCTCTCCCTTCCCCTTTTCCCAACCATGATTCCTTTCTCCCTTCCCCTTTTCCCAACCATGATTCCCCTCTTCCTTCCCCTTTTCCCAACCATGATTCCCCTCTCCCTTCCCCTCTCCCTCCCCCTTTTCCCAACCATGATTCCCCTCTCCCTTATCCTTTTCCCAACCATGATTCCCCTCTCCCTTCCCCTTTTCCCAACCGTGATTCGCCTCTCCCTCCCCCTTTTCCCAACCGTGATTCCCCTCTCCCTCCCCCTTTTCCCAACCGTGATCCCCCTCTCCCTCCCCCTTTTCCCAACCATGATTCCCCTCTCCCTTATCCTTTTCCCAACCATGATTCCCCTCTCCCTTCCCCTTTTCCCAACCATGATTCCCCTCTCCCTTCCCCTTTTCCCAACCATGATTCCCCTCTCCCTTCCCCTTTCCCCAACCATGATTCCCCTCTCCCTCCCCCTTTTCCCAACCATGATTCCCCTCTCCCTTATCCTTTTCCCAACCATGATTCCCCTCTCCCTTCCCCTTTTCCCAACCGTGATTCCCCTCTCCCTTCCCCTTTTCCCAACCGTGATTCCCCTCTCCCTTCCCCTTTTCCCAACCATGATTCTCCTCTCCCTTCCCTTTTCCCAACCATGATCCCCCTCTCCCTCCCCCTTTTCCCAACCATGATTCCCCTCTCCCTTCCCCTTTTCCCAACCATGATTCCCCTCTCCCTTCCCCTTTTCCCAACCATGATTCCCCTCTCCCTTCCCCTTTCCCCAACCATGATTCCCCTCTCCCTCCCCCATTTCCCAACCATGATTCCCCTCTCCCTTCCCCTCTCCTTTCCCTTTTTCCCAACCATGATTCCCCTCTCCCTCCCCCTTTCCCAACCATGATTCCCCTCTCCCTCCCCCTTTTCCCAACCATGATTCCCCGCTCCCTTCCCCTTTTCCCAACCGTGATTCCCCTCTCCCTTCCCCTTTTCCCAACCATGATTCCTTTCTCCCTTCCCCTTTTCCCAACCATGATTCCCCTCTTCCTTCCCCTTTTCCCAACCATGATTCCCCTCTCCCTTCCCCTCTCCCTTCCCCTTTTCCAAACCATGATTCCCCTCTCCCTTCCCCTTTTCCCAACCATGATTCCCCTCTCCCTTCCCCTTTTCCCAACCATGATTCCCCTCTCCCTTATCCTTTTTTCAACCATGATTCCCCCTCTCCCTTCCCCTTTTCCCAACCGTGATTCCCCTCTCCCTTCCCCTTTCCCCAACCATGATTCCCCTCTCCCTCCCGCTTTTCCCAACCATGATTTCCCTCTCCCTTATCCTTTTCCCAACCATGATTCCCCTCTCCCTTCCCCTTTTCCCAACCATGATTCCCCCTCTCCCTCCCCCTTTTCCCAACCATGATTCCCCTCTCTCTCCCCTTTCCCCAACCACGATTTCCCTCTCCCTTCCCCTTTTCCCAACCATGATTCCCCTCTCCCGTCCTCTTTTCCCAACCATGATTCCCCTCTCCCTCCCCTTTTCCCAACCATGATTCCCCTCTCCCTTCCTCTCTCCCTTCCCTTTTTCCCAACCATGATTCCCCTCTCCCTTCCCCTTTTCCCAACCATGATTCCCCTCTCCCTCCCCTTTTCCCAACCATGATTCCCCTCTCCCTTCCTCTCTCCCTTCCCTTTTTCCCAACCATGATTCCCCTCACCCTTCCCCTTTTCCCAACCATGATTCCCCTCTCCCTTCCCCTCTCCCTTCCCTTTTTCCCAACCATGATTCCCCTCTCCCTCCCCCTTTCCCAACCATGATTCCCCTCTCCCTCCCCCTTTTCCCAACCGTGATTCCCCTCTCCCTTCCCCTTTTCCCAACCGTGATTCCCCTCTCCCTTATCCTATTCCCAACCATGATTCCCCTCTCCCTTCCCCTTTTCCCAACCATGATTCCCCTCTCCCTTCCCCTTTTCCCAACCATGATTCCCCTCTCCCTTATCCTTTTCCCAACCATGATTCCCCTCTCCCTTATCCTTTTCCCAACCATGATTCCCCTCTCCCTCCCCCTTTTCCCAACCATGATTCCCCTCTCCCTCCCCCTTTTCCCAACCATGATTCCCCTCTCCCTTATCCTTTTCCCAACCATCATTCCCCTCTCCCTTCCCCTTTTCCCAACCATGATTCCCCTCTCCCTTCCCCTTTTCCCAACCGTGATTCCCCTCTCCCTCCCCCTTTTCCCAACCGTGATTCCCCTCTCCCTGCCCCTTTTCCCAACCGTGATTCCCCTCTCCCTCCCCCTTTTCCCAACCGTGATTCCCCTCTCCCTCCCCCTTTTCCCAACCGTGATCGCCCTCTCCCTCCCCCTTTTCCCAACCGTGATTCGCCTCTCCCTCACCCTTTTCCCAACCGTCATTCCCCTCTCCCTCCCCCTTTTCCCAACCGTGATCCCCCTCTCCCTCCCCCTTTTCCCAACCGTGATCCCCCTCTCCCTCCCCCTTTTCCCAACCATGATTCCCCTCTCCCTTATCCTTTTCCCAACCATGATTCCCCTCTCCCTTCCCCTTTTCCCAACCATGATTACCCTCTCCCTTCCCCTTTTCCCAACCATGATTCCCCTCTCCCTCCCCCTTTTCCCAACCATGATTCCCCTCTCCCTTATCCTTTTCCCAACCATGATTCCCCTCTCCCTTCCCCTTTTCCCAACCGTGATTCCCCTCTCCCTTCCCCTTTTCCCAACCATGATTCCCCTCTCTCTTCCCTTTTCCGAACCATGATCCCCCTCTCCCTCCCCCTTTTCCCAACCATGATTCCCCTCTCCCTTATCCTTTTCCCAACCATGATTCCCCTCTCTCTTCCCCTTTTCCCAACCATGATTCCCCCCTCCCTTCCCCTTTTCCCAACCATGATTCCCCTCTCCCTTCCCCTTTTCCCAACCATGATTCCCCTCTCCCTTCCCCTTTCCCCAACCATGATTCCTCTCTCCCTCCCCCTTTTCCCACCATGATTCCCCTCTCCCTTATCCTTTTCCCAACCATGATTCCCCTCTCCCTTATCCTTTTCCCAACCATGATTCCCCTCTCCCTTCCCCTTTTCCCAACCATCATTCCCCTCTCCCCTCCCCTTTTCCCAACCATGATTCCCCTCTCCCTTCCCCTTTCCCCAACCATGATTCCCCTCTCCCTCCCCCTTTTCCCAACCATGATTCCCCTCTCCCTTATCCTTTTCCCAACCATGATTCCCCTCTCCCTTATCCTTTTCCCAACCATGATTCCCCTCTCCCTTCCCCTTTTCCCAACCATGATTCCCCTCTCCCTTCCCCTTTTCCCAACAGTGATTCCCCTCTCCCTTCCCCTTTTCCCAACCGTGATTCCCATCTCCCTTCCCCTTTTCCCAACCATGATTCCCCTCTCCCTTCCCTTTTCCCAACCATGATCCCCCTCTCCCTTATCCTTTTCCCAACCATGATTCCCCTCTCCCTTATCCTTTACCCAACCATGATTCCCCTCTCCCTTCCCCTTTTCCCAACCATGATTCCCCTCTCCCTTCCCCTTTTCCCAACCGTGATCCCCCTCTCCCTCCCCCTTTTCCCAACCGTGATTCGCCTCTCCCTCCCCCTTTTCCCAACCGTGATTCCCCTCTCCCTCCCCCTTTTCCCATCCGTGATCCCCCTCTCCCTCCCCCTTTTCCCAACCATGATTCCCCTCTCCCTTATCCCTTTCCCAACCATGATTCCCCGCTCCCTTCCCCTTTTCCCAACCATGATTCCCCTCTCCCTTCCCCTTTTCCCAACCATGATTCCCCTCTCCCTTCCCCTTTCCCCAACCATGATTCCCCTCTCCCTCCCCCTTTTCCCAACCATGATTCCCCTCTCCCTTCCCCTTTCCCCAACCATGATTCCCCTCTCCCTCCCCCTTTTCCCAACCATGATTCCCCTCTCCCTTATCCTTTTCCCAACCATGATTCCCCTCTCCCTTCCCCTTTTCCCAACCATGATTCTCCTCTCCCTTCCCTTTTCCCAACCATGATCCCCCTCTCCCTCCCCCTTTTCCCAACCATGATCCCCCTCTCCCTCCCCCTTTTCCCAACCATGATTCCCCTCTCCCTTATCCTTTTCCCAACCATGATTCCCCTCTCCCTTCCCCTTTTCCCAACCATGATTCCCCTCTCCCTTCCCCTTTTCCCAACCATGATTCCCCTCTCCCTTCCCCTTTCCCCAACCATGATTCCCCTCTCCCTCCCCCTTTTCCCAACCATGATTCCCCTCTCCCTTCCCCTTTCCCCAACCATGATTCCCCTCTCCCTCCCCCTTTTCCCAACCATGATTCCCCTCTCCCTTATCCTTTTCCCAACCATGATTCCCCTCTCCCTTCCCCTTTTCCCAACCATGATTCTCCTCTCCCTTCCCTTTTCCCAACCATGATCCCCCTCTCCCTCCCCCTTTTCCCAACCATGATTCCCCTCTCCCTCCCCCTTTTCCCAACCATGATTCCCCTCTCCCTCCCCCTTTTCCCAACCATGATTCCCCTCTCCCTTATCCTTTTCCCAACCATCATTCCCCTCTCCCTTCCCCTTTTCCCAACCATGATTCCCCTCTCCCTTCCCCTTTTCCCAACCGTGATTCCCCTCTCCCTCCCCCTTTTCCCAACCGTGATTCCCCTCTCCCTGCCCCTTTTCCCAACCGTGATTCCCCTCTCCCTCCCCCTTTTCCCAACCGTGATTCCCCTCTCCCTCCCCCTTTTCCCAACCGTGATCCCCCTCTCCCTCCCCCTTTTCCCAACCGTGATTCGCCTCTCCCTCACCCTTTTCCCAACCGTCATTCCCCTCTCCCTTCCCCTTTTCCCAACCGTGGTCCCCCTCTCCCTCCCCCTTTTCCCAACCGTCATTCCCCTCTCCCTTCCCCTTTTCCCAACCATGATTCCCCTCTCCCTTATACTTTTCCCAACCATGATTCCCCTCTCCCTCCCCCTTTTCCCAACAATGATTACCCTCTCCCTTCCCCTTTTCCCAACCATGATTCCCCTCTCCCTCCCCCTTTTCCCAACCATGATTCCCCTCTCCCTTATCCTTTTCCCAACCATGATTCCCCTCTCCCTTCCCCTTTTCCCAACCGTGATTCCCCTCTCCCTTCCCCTTTTCCCAACCATGATTCCCCTCTCTCTTCCCTTTTCCCAACCATGATCCCCCTCTCCCTCCCCCTTTTCCCAACCATGATTCCCCTCTCCCTTATCCTTTTCCCAACCATGATTCCCCTCTCTCTTCCCCTTTTCCCAACCATGATTCCCCCCTCCCTTCCCCTTTTCCCAACCATGATTCCCCTCTCCCTTCCCCTTTTCCCAACCATGATTCCCCTCTCCCTTCCCCTTTCCCCAACCATGATTCCCCTCTCCCTTCCCCTTTTCCCAACCATGATTCCCCTCTCCCTTATCCTTTTCCCAACCATGATTCCCCTCTCCCTTATCCTTTTCCCAACCATGATTCCCCTCTCCCTTCCCCTTTTCCCAACCATGATTCCCCTCTCCCCTCCCCTTTTCCCAACCATGATTCCCCTCTCCCTTCCCCTTTCCCCAACCATGATTCCCCTCTCCCTCCCCCTTTTCCCAACCATGATTCCCCTCTCCCTCATCCTTTTCCCAACCATGATTCCCCTCTCCCTTATCCTTTTCCCAACCATGATTCCCCTCTCCCTTCCCCTTTTCCCAACCATGATTCCCCTCTCCCTTCCCCTTTTCCCAACCGTGATTCCCCTCTCCCTTCCCCTTTTCCCAACCGTGATTCCCATCTCCCTTCCCCTTTTCCCAACCATGATTCCCCTCTCCCTTCCCTTTTCCCAACCATGATCCCCCTCTCCCTTATCCTTTTCCCAACCATGATTCCCCTCTCCCTTATCCTTTTCCCAACCATGATTCCCCTCTCCCTTCCCCTTTTCCCAACCATGATTCCCCTCTCCCTTCCCCTTTTCCCAACCGTGATCCCCCTCTCCCTCCCCCTTTTCCCAACCGTGATTCGCCTCTCCCTCCCCCTTTTCCCAACCGTGATTCCCCTCTCCCTCCCCCTTTTCCCATCCGTGATCCCCCTCTCCCTCCCCCTTTTCCCAACCATGATTCCCCTCTCCCTTATCCTTTTCCCAACCATGATTCCCCTCTCCCTTCCCCTTTTCCCAACCATGATTCCCCTCTCCCTTCCCCTTTTCCCAACCATGATTCCCCTCTCCCTTCCCCTTTCCCCAACCATGATTCCCCTCTCCCTCCCCCTTTTCCCAACCATGATTCCCCTCTCCCTTCCCCTTTCCCCAACCATGATTCCCCTCTCCCTCCCCCTTTTCCCAACCATGATTCCCCTCTCCCTTATCCTTTTCCCAACCATGATTCCCCTCTCCCTTCCCCTTTTCCCAACCATGATTCTCCTCTCCCTTCCCTTTTCCCAACCATGATCCCCCTCTCCCTCCCCCTTTTCCCAACGATGATTCCCCTCTCCCTTATCCTTTTCCCAACCATGATTCCCCTCTCCCTTCCCCTTTTCCCAACCATGATTCCCCTCTCCCTTCCCCTTTTCCCAACCATGATTCCCCTCTCCCTTCCCCTTTCCCCAACCATGATTCCCCTCTCCCTCCCCCTTTTCCCAACCATGATTCCCCTCTCCCTTATCCTTTTCCCAACCATGATTCCCCTCTCCCTTCCCTTTTCCCAACCATGATCCCCCTCTCCCTTCCCCTTTTCCCAACCATGATTCCCCTCTCCCTTATCCTTTTCCCAACCATGATTCCCCTCTCCCTTCCCCTTTTCCCAACCATGATTCCCCTCTCCCTTCCCCTTTTCCCAACCGTGATCCCCCTCTCCCTCCCCCTTTTCCCAACCGTGATTCGCCTCTCCCTCCCCCTTTTCCCAACCGTGATTCCCCTCTCCCTCCCCCTTTTCCCAACCGTGATCCCCCTCTCCCTCCCCCTTTTCCCAACCATGATTCCCCTCTCCCTTATCCTTTTCCAAACCATGATTCCCCTCTCCCTTCCCCTTTTCCCAACCATGATTCCCCTCTCCCTTCCCCTTTTCCCAACCATGATTCCCCTCTCCCTTCCCCTTTCCCCAACCAAGATTCCCCTCTCCCTCCCCCTTTTCCCAACCATGATTCCCCACTCCCTTATCCTTTTCCCAACCATGATTCCCCTCTCCCTTCCCCTTTTCCCAACCGTGATTCCCCTCTCCCTTCCCCTTTTCCCAACCATGATTCCCCTCTCCCTTCCCCTTTTCCCAACCATGATTCTCCTCTCCCTTCCCTTTTCCCAACCATGATCCCCCTCTCCCTCCCCCTTTTCCCAACCATGATTCCCCTCCCCCTTCCCCTTTTCCCAACCATGATTCCCCTCTCCCTTCCCCTTTTCCCAACCATGATTCCCCTCTCCCTTCCCCTTTCCCCAACCATGATTCCCCTCTCCCTCCCCCATTTCCCAACCATGATTCCCCTCTCCCTTCCCCTCTCCTTTCCCTTTTTCCCAACCATGATTCCCCTCTCCCTCCCCCTTTCCCAACCATGATTCCCCTCTCCCTCCCCCTTTTCCCAACCATGATTCCCCTCTCCCTTCCCCTTTTCCCAACCGTGATTCCCCTCTCCCTTCCCCTTTTCCCAACCATGATTCCTTTCTCCCTTCCCCTTTTCCCAACCATGATTCCCCTCTTCCTTCCCCTTTTCCCAACCATGATTCCCCTCTCCCTTCCCCTCTCCCTCCCCCTTTTCCCAACCATGATTCCCCTCTCCCTTATCCTTTTCCCAACCATGATTCCCCTCTCCCTTCCCCTTTTCCCAACCGTGATTCGCCTCTCCCTCCCCCTTTTCCCAACCGTGATTCCCCTCTCCCTCCCCCTTTTCCCAACCGTGATCCCCCTCTCCCTCCCCCTTTTCCCAACCATGATTCCCCTCTCCCTTATCCTTTTCCCAACCATGATTCCCCTCTCCCTTCCCCTTTTCCCAACCATGATTCCCCTCTCCCTTCCCCTTTTCCCAACCATGATTCCCCTCTCCCTTCCCCTTTCCCCAACCATGATTCCCCTCTCCCTCCCCCTTTTCCCAACCATGATTCCCCTCTCCCTTATCCTTTTCCCAACCATGATTCCCCTCTCCCTTCCCCTTTTCCCAACCGTGATTCCCCTCTCCCTTCCCCTTTTCCCAACCGTGATTCCCCTCTCCCTTCCCCTTTTCCCAACCATGATTCTCCTCTCCCTTCCCTTTTCCCAACCATGATCCCCCTCTCCCTCCCCCTTTTCCCAACCATGATTCCCCTCTCCCTTCCCCTTTTCCCAACCATGATTCCCCTCTCCCTTCCCCTTTTCCCAACCATGATTCCCCTCTCCCTTCCCCTTTCCCCAACCATGATTCCCCTCTCCCTCCCCCATTTCCCAACCATGATTCCCCTCTCCCTTCCCATCTCCTTTCCCTTTTTCCCAACCATGATTCCCCTCTCCCTCCCCCTTTCCCAACCATGATTCCCCTCTCCCTCCCCCTTTTCCCAACAATGATTCCCCTCTCCCTTCCCCTTTTCCCAACCATGATTCCCCTCTCCCTTCCCCTTTCCCCAACCATGATTCCCTTCTCCCTCCCCCATTTCCCAACCATGATTCCCCTCTCCCTTCCCCTTTCCTTTCCCTTTTTCCCAACCATGATTCCCCTCTCCCTCCCCCTTTCCCAACCATGATTCCCCTCTCCCTCCCCCTTTTCCCAACCATGATTCCCCTCTCCCTTCCCCTTTTCCCAACCGTCATTCCCCTCTCCCTTCCCCTTTTCCCAACCATGATTCCTTTCTCCCTTCCCCTTTTCCCAACCATGATTCCCCTCTTCCTTCCCCTTTTCCCAACCATGATTCCCCTCTCCCTTCCCCTCTCCCTCCCCCTTTTCCCAACCATGATTCCCCTCTCCCTTATCCTTTTCCCAACCATGATTCCCCTCTCCCTTCCCATTTTCCCAACCGTGATTCGCCTCTCCCTCCCCCTTTTCCCAACCGTGATTCCCCTCTCCCTCCCCCTTTTCCCAACCGTGATCCCCCTCTCCCTCCCCCTTTTCCCAACCATGATTCCCCTCTCCCTTATCCTTTTCCCAACCATGATTCCCCTCTCCCTTCCCCTTTTCCCAACCATGATTCCCCTCTCCCTTCCCCTTTTCCCAACCATGATTCCCCTCTCCCTTCCCCTTACCCCAACCATGATTCCCCTCTCCCTCCCCCTTTTCCCAACCATGATTCCCCTCTCCCTTATCCTTTTCCCAACCATGATTCCCCTCTCCCTTCCCCTTTTCCCAACCGTGATTCCCCTATCCCTTCCCCTTTTCCCAACCGTGATTCCCCTCTCCCTTCCCCTTTTCCCAACCATGATTCTCCTCTCCCTTCCCTTTTCCCAACCATGATCCCCCTCTCCCTCCCCCTTTTCCCAACCATGATTCCCCTCTCCCTTCCCCTTTTCCCAACCATGATTCCCCTCTCCCTTCCCCTTTTCCCAACCATGATTCCCCTCTCCCTTCCCCTTTCCCCAACCATGATTCCCCTCTCCCTCCCCCATTTCCCAACCATGATTCCCCTCTCCCTTCCCCTCTCCTTTCCCTTTTTCCCAACCATGATTCCCCTCTCCCTCCCCCTTTCCCAACCATGATTCCCCTCTCCCTCCCCCTTTTCCCAACCATGATTCCCCACTCCCTTCCCCTTTTCCCAACCGTGATTCCCCTCTCCCTTCCCCTTTTCCCAACCATGATTCCTTTCTCCCTTCCCCTTTTCCCAACCATGATTCCCCTCTTCCTTCCCCTTTTCCCAACCATGATTCCCCTCTCCCTTCCCCTCTCCCTTCCCCTTTTCCAAACCATGATTCCCCTCTCCCTTCCCCTTTTCCCAACCATGATTCCCCTCTCCCTTCCCCTTTTCCCAACCATGATTCCCCTCTCCCTTATCCTTTTTCCAACCATGATTCCCCCTCTCCCTTCCCCTTTTCCCAACCGTGATTCCCCTCTCCCTTCCCCTTTCCCCAACCATGATTCCCCTCTCCCTCCCGCTTTTCCCAACCATGATTTCCCTCTCCCTTATCCTTTTCCCAACCATGATTCCCCTCTCCCTTCCCCTTTTCCCAACCATGATTCCCCCTCTCCCTCCCCCTTTTCCCAACCATGATTCCCCTCTCTCTCCCCTTTCCCCAACCACGATTTCCCTCTCCCTTCCCTTTTTCCCAACCATGATTTCCCTCTCCCTTCCCCTTTTCCCAACCATGATTCCCCTCTCCCGTCCTCTTTTCCCAACCATGATTCCCCTCTCCCTCCCCTTTTCCCAACCATGATTCCCCTCTCCCTTCCTCTCTCCCTTCCCTTTTTCCCAACCATGATTCCCCTCTCCCTTCCCCTTTTCCCAACCATGATTCCCCTCTCCCTCCCCTTTTCCCAACCATGATTCCCCTCTCCCTTCCTCTCTCCCTTCCCTTTTTCCCAACCATGATTCCCCTCACCCTTCCCCTTTTCCCAACCATGATTCCCCTCTCCCTCCCCCTTTTCCCAACCATGATTCCCCTCTCCCTTCCCCTCTCCCTTCCCTTTTTCCCAACCATGATTCCCCTCTCCCTCCCCCTTTCCCAACCATGATTCCCCTCTCCCTCCCCCTTTTCCCAACCGTGATTCCCCTCTCCCTTCCCCTTTTCCCAACCGTGATTCCCCTCTCCCTTATCCTATTCCCAACCATGATTCCCCTCTCCCTTCCCCTTTTCCCAACCATGATTCCCCTCTCCCTTCCCCTTTTCCCAACCATGATTCCCCTCTCCCTTATCCTTTTCCCAACCATGATTCCCCTCTCCCTTATCCTTTTCCCAACCATGATTCCCCTCTCCCTCCCCCTTTTCCCAACCATGATTCCCCTCTCCCTCCCCCTTTTCCCAACCATGATTCCCCTCTCCCTTATCCTTTTCCCAACCATCATTCCCCTCTCCCTTCCCCTTTTCCCAACCATGATTCCCCTCTCCCTTCCCCTTTTCCCAACCGTGATTCCCCTCTCCCTCCCCCTTTTCCCAACCGTGATTCCCCTCTCCCTGCCCCTTTTCCCAACCGTGATTCCCCTCTCCCTCCCCCTTTTCCCAACCGTGATTCCCCTCTCCCTCCCCCTTTTCCCAACCGTGATCGCCCTCTCCCTCCCCCTTTTCCCACCGTGATTCGCCTCTCCCTCACCCTTTTCCCAACCGTCATTCCCCTCTCCCTCCCCCTTTTCCCAACCGTGATCCCCCTCTCCCTCCCCCTTTTCCCAACCGTGATCCCCCTCTCCCTCCCCCTTTTCCCAACCATGATTCCCCTCTCCCTTATCCTTTTCCCAACCATGATTCCCCTCTCCCTTCCCCTTTTCCCAACCATGATTACCCTCTCCCTTCCCCTTTTCCCAACCATGATTCCCCTCTCCCTCCCCCTTTTCCCAACCATGATTCCCCTCTCCCTTATCCTTTTCCCAACCATGATTCCCCTCTCCCTTCCCCTTTTCCCAACCGTGATTCCCCTCTCCCTTCCCCTTTTCCCAACCATGATTCCCCTCTCTCTTCCCTTTTCCGAACCATGATCCCCCTCTCCCTCCCCCTTTTCCCAACCATGATTCCCCTCTCCCTTATCCTTTTCCCAACCATGATTCCCCTCTCTCTTCCCCTTTTCCCAACCATGATTCCCCCCTCCCTTCCCCTTTTCCCAACCATGATTCCCCTCTCCCTTCCCCTTTTCCCAACCATGATTCCCCTCTCCCTTCCCCTTTCCCCAACCATGATTCCTCTCTCCCTCCCCCTTTTCCCACCATGATTCCCCTCTCCCTTCCCCTTTTCCCAACCATGATTCCCCTCTCCCTTATCCTTTTCCCAACCATGATTCCCCTCTCCCTTATCCTTTTCCCAACCATGATTCCCCTCTCCCTTCCCCTTTTCCCAACCATCATTCCCCTCTCCCCTCCCCTTTTCCCAACCATGATTCCCCTCTCCCTTCCCCTTTCCCCAACCATGATTCCCCTCTCCCTCCCCCTTTTCCCAACCATGATTCCCCTCTCCCTTATCCTTTTCCCAACCATGATTCCCCTCTCCCTTATCCTTTTCCCAACCATGATTCCCCTCTCCCTTCCCCTTTTCCCAACCATGATTCCCCTCTCCCTTCCCCTTTTCCCAACAGTGATTCCCCTCTCCCTTCCCCTTTTCCCAACCGTGATTCCCATCTCCCTTCCCCTTTTCCCAACCATGATTCCCCTCTCCCTTCCCTTTTCCCAACCATGATCCCCCTCTCCCTTATCCTTTTCCCAACCATGATTCCCCTCTCCCTTATCCTTTTCCCAACCATGATTCCCCTCTCCCTTCCCCTTTTCCCAACCATGATTCCCCTCTCCCTTCCCCTTTTCCCAACCGTGATCCCCCTCTCCCTCCCCCTTTTCCCAACCGTGATTCGCCTCTCCCTCCCCCTTTTCCCAACCGTGATTCCCCTCTCCCTCCCCCTTTTCCCATCCGTGATCCCCCTCTCCCTCCCCCTTTTCCCAACCATGATTCCCCTCTCCCTTATCCCTTTCCCAACCATGATTCCCCTCTCCCTTCCCCTTTTCCCAACCATGATTCCCCTCTCCCTTCCCCTTTTCCCAACCATGATTCCCCTCTCCCTTCCCCTTTCCCCAACCATGATTCCCCTCTCCCTCCCCCTTTTCCCAACCATGATTCCCCTCTCCCTTCCCCTTTCCCCAACCATGATTCCCCTCTCCCTCCCCCTTTTCCCAACCATGATTCCCCTCTCCCTTATCCTTTTCCCAACCATGATTCCCTCTCCCTTCCCCTTTTCCCAACCATGATTCTCCTCTCCCTTCCCTTTTCCCAACCATGATCCCCCTCTCCCTCCCCCTTTTCCCAACCATGATTCCCCTCTCCCTTATCCTTTTCCCAACCATGATTCCCCTCTCCCTTCCCCTTTTCCCAACCATGATTCCCCTCTCCCTTCCCCTTTTCCCAACCATGATTCCCCTCTCCCTTCCCCTTTCCCCAACCATGATTCCCCTCTCCCTCCCCCTTTTCCCAACCATGATTCCCCTCTCCCTTCCCCTTTCCCCAACCATGATTCCCCTCTCCCTCCCCCTTTTCCCAACCATGATTCCCCTCTCCCTTATCCTTTTCCCAACCATGATTCCCCTCTCCCTTCCCCTTTTCCCAACCATGATTCTCCTCTCCCTTCCCTTTTCCCAACCATGATCCCCCTCTCCCTCCCCTTTTCCCAACCATGATTCCCCTCTCCCTCCCCCTTTTCCCAACCATGATTCCCCTCTCCCTCCCCCTTTTCCCAACCATGATTCCCCTCTCCCTTATCCTTTTCCCAACCATCATTCCCCCTCTCCCTTCCCCTTTTCCCAACCATGATTCCCCTCTCCCTTCCCCTTTTCCCAACCGTGATTCCCCTCTCCCTCCCCCTTTTCCCAACCGTGATTCCCCTCTCCCTGCCCCTTTTCCCAACCGTGATTCCCCTCTCCCTCCCCCTTTTCCCAACCGTGATTCCCCTCTCCCTCCCCCTTTTCCCAACCGTGATCCCCCTCTCCCTCCCCCTTTTCCCAACCGTGATTCGCCTCTCCCTCACCCTTTTCCCAACCGTCATTCCCCTCTCCCTTCCCCTTTTCCCAACCGTGATCCCCCTCTCCCTCCCCCTTTTCCCAACCGTCATTCCCCTCTCCCTTCCCCTTTTCCCAACCATGATTCCCCTCTCCCTTATCCTTTTCCCAACCATGATTCCCCTCTCCCTTCCCCTTTTCCCAACCATGATTCCCCTCTCCCTCCCCCTTTTCCCAACAATGATTACCCTCTCCCTTCCCCTTTTCCCAATCATGATTCCCCTCTCCCTCCCCCTTTTCCCAACCATGATTCCCCTCTCCCTTATCCTTTTCCCAACCATGATTCCCCTCTCCCTTCCCCTTTTCCCAACCGTGATTCCCCTCTCCCTTCCCCTTTTCCCAACCATGATTCCCCTCTCTCTTCCCTTTTCCCAACCATGATCCCCCTCTCCCTCCCCCTTTTCCCAACCATGATTCCCCTCTCCCTTATCCTTTTCCCAACCATGATTCCCCTCTCTCTTCCCCTTTTCCCAACCATGATTCCCCCCTCCCTTCCCCTTTTCCCAACCATGATTCCCCTCTCCCTTCCCCTTTTCCCAACCATGATTCCCCTCTCCCTTCCCCTTTCCCCAACCATGATTCCCCTCTCCCTTCCCCTTTTCCCAACCATGATTCCCCTCTCCCTTATCCTTTTCCCAACCATGATTCCCCTCTCCCTTATCCTTTTCCCAACCATGATTCCCCTCTCCTTCCCCTTTTCCCAACCATGATTCCCCTCTCCCCTCCCCTTTTCC
>NW_027278045.1:0-20647 GCF_030028105.1 Mobula birostris
CGTCCTCTCCATCTCTCTACATAAAACCAGTGCCATCTTACCTTTCTAACTACATAAAACCAGTGCCGTCCCTCCCCAACTAAGTACAAAAAACCAGTATCATCCTCCCTATCTATCTACATAAAACCAGTGCCATCCTTTCCATCTCTCTACATAATACCAGTGCCGTCCTCCCCATCTATCTACATAAAACCAGTCCTGTCCTCTGCATCTCTCTACATAAAACCAGTGCCACCCTACCCATCTGTCTGCATAAACCCAGTGTCGTTCTCCCCATCAATCTCGATAATACCAGTGCCGTCGTACCTTACGAACTAGATAAAACCAGTGCCATCCTCCCCATCTAACTACGTAAAACCACTGCCGTCCTCCTCATCTATCTACATAAAACCAGTGCCGTCTTACCCATCTATATACATAATACCATTGCCGTCCTACCCATCTATATACATAAAACCAGTGCCGTCCTCTCGATCTCTCTACATAAAACCACTTTTGTCCTCCCCATCTATCTACATAAAACCAGTGCCGTCCTACCCATCTATCTACGTAAAACCAGTGCCGTCCTCCACATCTAACTACATAATACCAGTGCCGTCCTCTCCATCTCTCTACATAAAACCAGTGCCATCTTCCTCATCTATCTACATAAGACCATTGCCGTCCTACCTATCTATCTACATAAAACCAGTGCCGTGCTACTGATCCATCAACATAAAACCAGTGCCATCCACCCCATCTCTCTAAATAAAATCAGTGCCGTCCTACCCTCCCGTCTACATAAAACCAGTGCCATCCTACCCATCTATCTACATAAAACCAGTGCCGTCCTACTGACCCATCAACATAAAACCAGTGCCACCCTACACATCTATATACATAATACCAGTGCCGTACCCTCCATCTCTCTCATAAAACCAGTAACGTCCTCCCCATCTGTCTGCATAAAACCAGTGTCGTCCTCCCCATCTATCTAGATAAAACCAGTGCCGTCCTTTCCATCTCTCTACATAATACCAGTGCCGTCCTCCCCATCTAACTACATAAAACAAGTGCCGTCCTCCCCATCTATCTACACAAAATCAGTGCCATCCTACTCATCTATCTACATAAATCCAGTGCCATCCTCCCCATCTATCTACATAAAACCAGTGCTGTCCTCCCCATCTATCTACATAAAACCAGTGCCATCCTACCCATCTATCTACATAAAACCAGTGCCGTCCTCCCCATCTATCTACATAAAACCAGTCCTGTCCTCTGCATCTCTCTACATAAAACCAGTGCCACGCTCCCAATCTATGTACATAATACCAGTGCCGTACTCTCCATCTCCCTCATAAAACCAGTACCGTCCTCCCCATCTGTCTGCATAAAACCAGTGTCGTCCTCCCCATCAATCTAGATAAAACCAGTGCCGTCGTACCCAACGAACTAGATAAAACCAGTGCCAACCTCCCCATCTAACTACATAATACCAGTGCCGTTCTCTCCATCTCTCTACATAAAACCAGTGCCATCTTCCTCATCTATCTGCTTAAGACCATTGCTGTCCTACCGATCTATCTACATAAAACCAGTTGCCGTGCTACTGATCCATCAACATAAAACCAGTGCTGTCCTCCCCATCTATCTACATAAAACCAGTGCCATCCTACCCATCTATCTACATAAAACGAGTGCCGTCCTCCCCATCTATCTACATAAAACCAGTCCTGTCCTCTGCATCTCTCTACATAAAACCAATGCCACCCTCCCAATCTATGTACATAATACCAGTGCCGTACTCTCCATCTCCCTCATAAAACCAGTACCGTCCTCCCCATCTGTCTGCATAAAACCAGTGTCGTCCTCCCCATCAATCTAGATAAAACCAGTGCCGTCGTACCCAACGAACTAGATAAAACCAGTGCCAACCTCCCCATCTAACTACATAATACCAGTGCCGTTCTCTCCATCTCTCTACATAAAACCAGTGCCATCTTCCTCATCTATCTGCTTAAGACCATTGCCGTCCTACCGATCTATCTACATAAAACCAGTGCCGTGCTACTGATCCATCAACATAAAACCAGTGTCGTCCTCCCCATCTATCTACAGAAAAACAGTGCCGTCCTCCCCATCTATCTATATAAAACTAGTGCCATCCTTTCCATCTCTCTATATAATACCAGTGCCGTCCTCCCCATCTAACTACATAAAACCAGTCCTGTCCTCTGCATCTCTCTACATAAAACCAGTGCCACCCTACCCATCTATATACATAATACCAGTGCCGTACTCTCCATCTCTCTCATAAAACCAGTACCGTCCTCCCCATCTGTCCGCATAAAACCAGTCTTGTCCTCCCCATCAATCTAGATAAAACCAGTGCCGTCGTACCCAACGAACTAGATAAAACCAGTGCCAACCTCCCCATCGAACGACATAATACCAGTGCCGTCCTCTCCATCTCTCTACATAAAACCAGTGCCATCTTCCTCATCTATCTGCTTAAGACCATTGCCGTCCTACCCACCTATCTACATAAAACCAGAGCCGTACTACTGATCCATCAACATAAAACCAGTGCCACCCTACCCATCTATATACATAATATCAGTGCCGTACTCTCCATCTCTCTCATAAAACCAGTACCGTCCTCCCCATCTGTCTGCATAAAACCAGTGTCGTCCTCCCCATCTATCTAGATAAAACCAGTGCCGTCGTACCCAACGAACTAGATAAAACCAGCGCCTTCCTCCCCATCTAAGTACATAAAACCAGTGCCATCTTCCTCATCTATCTACATAAGACCCATGCCATCCTACCCATCGACATACATAATACCAGTGCCGTACTCTCCATCTCTCTACATGAGTCCAGTGCCGTCCTCCACATCTCTCTACATAAAACCAGTGCAATCTTACCCATCTATATACATAATACCAGTGCCGTACTCTCCATCTCTCTACATGAATCCAGTGCCGTCCTCCACATCTCTCTACATAAAACCAGTGCCATCTTACCCATCTAACTATATAAAACCAGTGCCGCACTCCCCAACTAAGTACAAAAATCCAGTGTCATCCTCCCCATCTATCTACATAAAACCAGTGTCGTCCACCCCTTCTATCTACATAAAATCAGTGCCATCACACTCATCTATCTGCTTAAGACCATTGCCGTCGTACCCATCTATCAACATAAAACCAGTGTCGTCCTCCCCATCTATCTACAGAAAAACAGTGCCGTCCTCCCCATCTATCTATATAAAACTAGTGCCATCCTTTCCATCTGTCTACATAATACCAGTGCCGTCCTCCCCATCTGACTACATAAAACAAATGCCGTCCTCCCCATCTATCTACATAAAATCAGTGCCATCCTACTCATCTATCTACATAAAACCAGTGCCATCCTCCCCATCTATCTACATAAAACCAGTGCCGTCCTCCCCATTTATCTACATAAAACCAGTGCCATCCTACCCATCTATCTACATAAAACCAGTGCCGTCCTCCCCATCTATCTACATAAAACCAGTCCTGTCCTCTGCATCTCTCTACATAAAACCAGTGCCACACTGCACATCTATATACATAATACCAGTGCCGTACTCTCCATCTCTCTCATAAAACCAGTACCGTCCTCCCCATCTGTCTGCATAAAACCAGTGTCGTCCTCCCCATCAATCTAGATAAAACCAGTGCCGTCGTACCCAACGAACTAGATAAAACCAGTGCCATCCTCCCCATCTAACTACATAATACCAGTGCCGTCCTCTCCATCTCTCTACATAAAACCAGTGCCATCTTCCTCATCTATCTGCATAAGACCATTGCCGTCGTACCCATCTATCTACATAAAACCAGTGCCGTGCTACTGATCCATCAACATAAAACCAGTGTCGTCCTCCCCAACTATCTACATGAAACCAGTGCAGTCCACCCCTTCTATCTACATAAAACCAGTGCCCGTTCTCTCCATCTCTCTACATGAATCCAGTGCCGTCCTCCACATCTATCTACATAAAACCAGTGTCATCCTACTCATCTATCTACATAAAACCAGTGCCGTCCTACTGATCCATCAACATAAAACCAGTGCCATCCACCCCATCTCTCTAAATAAAACCAGTGCCCTCCTACCCGTCCTAACTACATAAAACCACTGCCGTCCTCCTCATCTATCTACATAAAACCAGTGCCGTCTTACCCATCTATATACATAATACCATTGCCGTCCTACCCATCTATATACATAAAACCAGTGCCGTCCTCTCGATCTCTCTACATAAAACCACTTTTGTCCTCCCCATCTATCTACATAAAACCAGTGCCGTCCTACCCATCTATCTACGTAAAACCAGTGCCGTCCTCCACATCTAACTACATAATACCAGTGCCGTCCTCTCCATCTCTCTACATAAAACCAGTGCCATCTTCCTCATCTATCTACATAAGACCATTGCCGTCCTACCCATCTATATACATAAAACCAGTGCCGTGCTACTGATCCATCAACATAAAACCAGTGCCATCCACCCCATCTCTCTAAATAAAATCAGTGCCGTCCTACCCTCCCGTCTACATAAAACCAGTGCCATCCTACCCATCTAACTGTATAAAACCTGTGCCGTCCTCCCCATCTGTCTGCATAAAACCAGTGTCGTTCTCCCCATCAATCTAGATAAAACCAGTGCCGTCGTACCCAACAAACTAGATAAAACCAGTGCCATCCTTGCCATCGAACTACATAATACCAGTGCCGTCCTCTCCATCTCTCTGCATAAAACCAGTGCCATCTTCCTCATCTATCTGCATAAGACTATTGCCGTCCTCCCCATCTATCTACATAAAACCAGTGCCATCCATTCCATCTCTCTATATAAAACCACCCTGTGCCACCCTACCCATCTATATACATAATACCAGTGCCGTACTCTCCATCTCTCTCATAAAACCAGTACCGTCCTCCCCATCTGTCTGCATAAAACCAGTGTCGTTCTCCCCATCAATCTAGATAAAACCAGTGCCGTCGTACCCAACGAACTAGATAAAACCAGTGCCAACCTCCCCATCTAACTACATAAAACCAGTGCCGTCCTCTCCATCTCTCTACATAAAACCAGTGCCATCTTCCTCATCTATCTGCTTAAGACCATTGCCGTCCTACCCATCTATCTACATAAAATCAGTGCCGTGCTACTGATCCATCAACATAAAACCAGTGTCGTCCTCCCCATCTATCTACAGAAAAACAGTGCCATCCTCCCCATCTATCTATATAAAACTAGTGCCATCCTTTCCATCTCTCTACATAATACCAGTGCCATCCTCCCCATCTAACTACATAAAACAAGTGTCGTCCTCCCCATCTATCTACATAAAATCAGTGCCATCCTACTCATCTATCTACATAAAACCACTGCCATCCTCCCCATCTATCTACATAAAACCAGTGCCGTCCTCCCCATCTATCTACATAAAACCAGTGCCATCCATTCCATCTCTCTATATAAAATCAGTGCCACCCTACCCATCTATATACATAATACCAGTGCCGTACTGTCCATCTCTCTCATAAAACCAGTACCGTCCTCCCCATCTGTCTGCATAAAACTAGTGTCGTTCTCCCCATCAATCTAGATAAAACCAGTGCCGTCGTACCCAACGAACTAGATAAAACCAGTGCCATCCTCCCCATCTAACTACGTAATACCAGTGCCGTCCTCTCCATCTCTCTACATAAAACCAGTGCCATCTTCCGCATCTATCTGCATAAGACCATTGCCGTCCTACCCATCTATCTGCATAAAAGCAGTGCCGTGCTACTGATCCATCAACATAAAACCAGTGTCGTCCTCCCCATCTATCTACATAAAACCAGTGCCCGTTCTCTCCATCTCTCTACATGAATCCAGTGCCGTCCTCCCCATCTCTCTACATCAAACCAGTGCCATCCTACTCATCTATCTACATAAAACCAGTGCCGTCCTACTGATCCATCAACATAAAACCAGTGCCGTCCCACCCATCTATCTACATAAAACCAGTGCCACCCTACACATCTATATACATAATACCAGTGCCGTACCCTCCATCTCTCTCATAAAACCAGTACCGTCCTCCCCATCTGTCTGCATAAAACCAGTGTCGTCCTCCCCATCTATCTAGATAAAACCAGTGCCGTCGTACCCAACGAACTAGATAAAACCAGTGCCATCCTCCCCATCTAACTACATAATACCAGTGCCGTCCTCTCCATCTCTCTACATAAAACCAGTGCCATCTTCCTCATCTGTCTGCATAAGACCATTGCCGTCCTACCCATCTATCTACATAAAACCAGTGCCGTGCTACTGATCCATCAACATAAAACCAGTGTCGTCCTCCCCATCTATCTACAGAAAAACAGTGCCGTCCTCCCCATCTATCTATATAAAACTAGTGCCATCCATTCCATCTCTCTACATAATACCAGTGCCATCCTCCCCATCTAACTACATAAAACAAGTGCCGTCCTCCCCATCTATCTACATAAAATCAGTGCCATCCTACTCATCTATCTACATAAAACCAGTGCCATCCTCCCCATCTATCTACATAAAACCAGTGCCGTGCTACTGATCCATCAACATAAAACCAGTGTCGTCCTCCCCATCTATCTACAGAAAAACAGTGCCGTCCTCCCCATCTATCTATATAAAACTAGTGCCATCCTTTCCATCTCTCTACATAATACCAGTGCCATCCTCCCCATCTAACTACATAAAACAAGTGCCGTCCTCCCCATCTATCTACATAAAATCAGTGCCATCCTACTCATCTATCTACATAAAACCAGTGCCATCCTCCCCATCTATCTACATAAAACCAGTGCCGTCCTCCCCATCAATCTAGATAAAACCAGTGCCGTCGTACCCAACGAACTAGATAAAACCAGTGCCATCCTCCCCATCTAACTACGTAATACCAGTGCCGTTCCCTCCATCTCTCTACATAAAACCAGTGCCATCTTCCTCATCTATCTGCATAAGACCATTGCCGTCGTACCCATCTATCTGCATAAAAGCAGTGCCGTGCTACTGATCCATCAACATAAAACCAGTGCCGTCCCACCCATCTATCTACATAAAACCAGTGCCACCCTACACATCTATATACATAATACCTGTGCGATACCCTCCATCTCTCTCATAAAACCAGTAAAGTCCTCCCCATCTGTCTGCATAAAACCAGTATCGTCCTCCCCATCTATCTAGATAAAACCAGTGCCATCGTACCCAACGAACTAGATAAAACCAGCGCCTTCCTCCCCATCTAACTACATAATACCAGTGCCGTCCTCTCCATCTCTCTACATAAAACCAGTGCCATCTTACCTTTCTAACTACATAAAACCAGTGCCGTCCTCCCCAACTAAGTACAAAAAACCAGTATCATCCTCCCTATCTATCTACATAAAACCAGTGCCATCCTTTCCATCTCTCTACATAATACCAGTGCCGTCCTCCCCATCTATCTACATAAAACCAGTCCTGTCCTCTGCATCTCTCTACATAAAACCAGTGCCACCCTACCCATCTGTCTGCATAAACCCAGTGTCGTTCTCCCCATCAATCTCGATAATACCAGTGCCGTCGTACCTTACGAACTAGATAAAACCAGTGCCATCCTCCCCATCTAACTACGTAAAACCACTGCCGTCCTCCTCATCTATCTACATAAAACCAGTGCCGTCTTACCCATCTATATACATAATACCATTGCCGTCCTACCCATCTATATACATAAAACCAGTGCCGTCCTCTCGATCTCTCTACATGAAACCACTTTTGTCCTCCCCATCTATCTACATAAAACCAGTGCCGTCCTACCCATCTATCTACGTAAAACCAGTGCCGTCCTCCACATCTAACTACATAATACCAGTGCCGTCCTCTCCATCTCTCTACATAAAACCAGTGCCATCTTCCTCATCTATCTACATAAGACCATTGCCGTCCTACCTATCTATCTACATAAAACCAGTGCCGTGCTACTGATCCATCAACATAAAACCAGTGCCATCCACCCCATCTCTCTAAATAAAATCAGTGCCGTCCTACCCTCCCGTCTACATAAAACCAGTGCCATCCTACCCATCTATCTACATAAAACCAGTGCCGTCCTACTGACCCATCAACATAAAACCAGTGCCACCCTACACATCTATATACATAATACCAGTGCCGTACCCTCCATCTCTCTCATAAAACCAGTAACGTCCTCCCCATCTGTCTGCATAAAACCAGTGTCGTCCTCCCCATCTATCTAGATAAAACCAGTGCCGTCCTTTCCATCTCTCTACATAATACCAGTGCCGTCCTCCCCATCTAACTACATAAAACAAGTGCCGTCCTCCCCATCTATCTACACAAAATCAGTGCCATCCTACTCATCTATCTACATAAATCCAGTGCCATCCTCCCCATCTATCTACATAAAACCAGTGCTGTCCTCCCCATCTATCTACATAAAACCAGTGCCATCCTACCCATCTATCTACATAAAACCAGTGCCGTCCTCCCCATCTATCTACATAAAACCAGTCCTGTCCTCTGCATCTCTCTACATAAAACCAGTGCCACGCTCCCAATCTATGTACATAATACCAGTGCCGTACTCTCCATCTCCCTCATAAAACCAGTACCGTCCTCCCCATCTGTCTGCATAAAACCAGTGTCGTCCTCCCCATCAATCTAGATAAAACCAGTGCCGTCGTACCCAACGAACTAGATAAAACCAGTGCCAACCTCCCCATCTAACTACATAATACCAGTGCCGTTCTCTCCATCTCTCTACATAAAACCAGTGCCATCTTCCTCATCTATCTGCTTAAGACCATTGCTGTCCTACCGATCTATCTACATAAAACCAGTGCCGTGCTACTGATCCATCAACATAAAACCAGTGCTGTCCTCCCCATCTATCTACATAAAACCAGTGCCATCCTACCCATCTATCTACATAAAACGAGTGCCGTCCTCCCCATCTATCTACATAAAACCAGTCCTGTCCTCTGCATCTCTCTACATAAAACCAATGCCACCCTCCCAATCTATGTACATAATACCAGTGCCGTACTCTCCATCTCCCTCATAAAACCAGTACCGTCCTCCCCATCTGTCTGCATAAAACCAGTGTCGTCCTCCCCATCAATCTAGATAAAACCAGTGCCGTCGTACCCAACGAACTAGATAAAACCAGTGCCAACCTCCCCATCTAACTACATAATACCAGTGCCGTTCTCTCCATCTCTCTACATAAAACCAGTGCCATCTTCCTCATCTATCTGCTTAAGACCATTGCCGTCCTACCGATCTATCTACATAAAACCAGTGCCGTGCTACTGATCCATCAACATAAAACCAGTGTCGTCCTCCCCATCTATCTACAGAAAAACAGTGCCGTCCTCCCCATCTATCTATATAAAACTAGTGCCATCCTTTCCATCTCTCTATATAATACCAGTGCCGTCCTCCCCATCTAACTACATAAAACCAGTCCTGTCCTCTGCATCTCTCTACATAAAACCAGTGCCACCCTACCCATCTATATACATAATACCAGTGCCGTACTCTCCATCTCTCTCATAAAACCAGTACCGTCCTCCCCATCTGTCCGCATAAAACCAGTCTTGTCCTCCCCATCAATCTAGATAAAACCAGTGCCGTCGTACCCAACGAACTAGATAAAACCAGTGCCAACCTCCCCATCGAACGACATAATACCAGTGCCGTCCTCTCCATCTCTCTACATAAAACCAGTGCCATCTTCCTCATCTATCTGCTTAAGACCATTGCCGTCCTACCCACCTATCTACATAAAACCAGAGCCGTACTACTGATCCATCAACATAAAACCAGTGCCACCCTACCCATCTATATACATAATATCAGTGCCGTACTCTCCATCTCTCTCATAAAACCAGTACCGTCCTCCCCATCTGTCTGCATAAAACCAGTGTCGTCCTCCCCATCTATCTAGATAAAACCAGTGCCGTCGTACCCAACGAACTAGATAAAACCAGCGCCTTCCTCCCCATCTAAGTACATAAAACCAGTGCCATCTTCCTCATCTATCTACATAAGACCCATGCCATCCTACCCATCGACATACATAATACCAGTGCCGTACTCTCCATCTCTCTACATGAGTCCAGTGCCGTCCTCCACATCTCTCTACATAAAACCAGTGCAATCTTACCCATCTATATACATAATACCAGTGCCGTACTCTCCATCTCTCTACATGAATCCAGTGCCGTCCTCCACATCTCTCTACATAAAACCAGTGCCATCTTACCCATCTAACTATATAAAACCAGTGCCGCACTCCCCAACTAAGTACAAAAATCCAGTGTCATCCTCCCCATCTATCTACATAAAACCAGTGTCGTCCACCCCTTCTATCTACATAAAATCAGTGCCATCACACTCATCTATCTGCTTAAGACCATTGCCGTCGTACCCATCTATCAACATAAAACCAGTGTCGTCCTCCCCATCTATCTACAGAAAAACAGTGCCGTCCTCCCCATCTATCTATATAAAACTAGTGCCATCCTTTCCATCTGTCTACATAATACCAGTGCCGTCCTCCCCATCTGACTACATAAAACAAATGCCGTCCTCCCCATCTATCTACATAAAATCAGTGCCATCCTACTCATCTATCTACATAAAACCAGTGCCATCCTCCCCATCTATCTACATAAAACCAGTGCCGTCCTCCCCATTTATCTACATAAAACCAGTGCCATCCTACCCATCTATCTACATAAAACCAGTGCCGTCCTCCCCATCTATCTACATAAAACCAGTCCTGTCCTCTGCATCTCTCTACATAAAACCAGTGCCACACTGCACATCTATATACATAATACCAGTGCCGTACTCTCCATCTCTCTCATAAAACCAGTACCGTCCTCCCCATCTGTCTGCATAAAACCAGTGTCGTCCTCCCCATCAATCTAGATAAAACCAGTGCCGTCGTACCCAACGAACTAGATAAAACCAGTGCCATCCTCCCCATCTAACTACATAATACCAGTGCCGTCCTCTCCATCTCTCTACATAAAACCAGTGCCATCTTCCTCATCTATCTGCATAAGACCATTGCCGTCGTACCCATCTATCTACATAAAACCAGTGCCGTGCTACTGATCCATCAACATAAAACCAGTGTCGTCCTCCCCAACTATCTACATGAAACCAGTGCAGTCCACCCCTTCTATCTACATAAAACCAGTGCCCGTTCTCTCCATCTCTCTACATGAATCCAGTGCCGTCCTCCACATCTATCTACATAAAACCAGTGTCATCCTACTCATCTATCTACATAAAACCAGTGCCGTCCTACTGATCCATCAACATAAAACCAGTGCCATCCACCCCATCTCTCTAAATAAAACCAGTGCCCTCCTACCCGTCTAACTACATAAAACCACTGCCGTCCTCCTCATCTATCTACATAAAACCAGTGCCGTCTTACCCATCTATATACATAATACCATTGCCGTCCTACCCATCTATATACATAAAACCAGTGCCGTCCTCTCGATCTCTCTACATAAAACCACTTTTGTCCTCCCCATCTATCTACATAAAACCAGTGCCGTCCTACCCATCTATCTACGTAAAACCAGTGCCGTCCTCCACATCTAACTACATAATACCAGTGCCGTCCTCTCCATCTCTCTACATAAAACCAGTGCCATCTTCCTCATCTATCTACATAAGACCATTGCCGTCCTACCCATCTATATACATAAAACCAGTGCCGTGCTACTGATCCATCAACATAAAACCAGTGCCATCCACCCCATCTCTCTAAATAAAATCAGTGCCGTCCTACCCTCCCGTCTACATAAAACCAGTGCCATCCTACCCATCTAACTGCATAAAACCTGTGCCGTCCTCCCCATCTGTCTGCATAAAACCAGTGTCGTTCTCCCCATCAATCTAGATAAAACCAGTGCCGTCGTACCCAACAAACTAGATAAAACCAGTGCCATCCTTGCCATCGAACTACATAATACCAGTGCCGTCCTCTCCATCTCTCTGCATAAAACCAGTGCCATCTTCCTCATCTATCTGCATAAGACTATTGCCGTCCTCCCCATCTATCTACATAAAACCAGTGCCATCCATTCCATCTCTCTATATAAAACCTGTGCCACCCTACCCATCTATATACATAATACCAGTGCCGTACTCTCCATCTCTCTCATAAAACCAGTACCGTCCTCCCCATCTGTCTGCATAAAACCAGTGTCGTTCTCCCCATCAATCTAGATAAAACCAGTGCCGTCGTACCCAACGAACTAGATAAAACCAGTGCCAACCTCCCCATCTAACTACATAAAACCAGTGCCGTCCTCTCCATCTCTCTACATAAAACCAGTGCCATCTTCCTCATCTATCTGCTTAAGACCATTGCCGTCCTACCCATCTATCTACATAAAATCAGTGCCGTGCTACTGATCCATCAACATAAAACCAGTGTCGTCCTCCCCATCTATCTACAGAAAAACAGTGCCATCCTCCCCATCTATCTATATAAAACTAGTGCCATCCTTTCCATCTCTCTACATAATACCAGTGCCATCCTCCCCATCTAACTACATAAAACAAGTGTCGTCCTCCCCATCTATCTACATAAAATCAGTGCCATCCTACTCATCTATCTACATAAAACCACTGCCATCCTCCCCATCTATCTACATAAAACCAGTGCCGTCCTCCCCATCTATCTACATAAAACCAGTGCCATCCATTCCATCTCTCTATATAAAATCAGTGCCACCCTACCCATCTATATACATAATACCAGTGCCGTACTGTCCATCTCTCTCATAAAACCAGTACCGTCCTCCCCATCTGTCTGCATAAAACTAGTGTCGTTCTCCCCATCAATCTAGATAAAACCAGTGCCGTCGTACCCAACGAACTAGATAAAACCAGTGCCATCCTCCCCATCTAACTACGTAATACCAGTGCCGTCCTCTCCATCTCTCTACATAAAACCAGTGCCATCTTCCGCATCTATCTGCATAAGACCATTGCCGTCCTACCCATCTATCTGCATAAAAGCAGTGCCGTGCTACTGATCCATCAACATAAAACCAGTGTCGTCCTCCCCATCTATCTACATAAAACCAGTGCCCGTTCTCTCCATCTCTCTACATGAATCCAGTGCCGTCCTCCCCATCTCTCTACATCAAACCAGTGCCATCCTACTCATCTATCTACATAAAACCAGTGCCGTCCTACTGATCCATCAACATAAAACCAGTGCCGTCCCACCCATCTATCTACATAAAACCAGTGCCACCCTACACATCTATATACATAATACCAGTGCCGTACCCTCCATCTCTCTCATAAAACCAGTACCGTCCTCCCCATCTGTCTGCATAAAACCAGTGTCGTCCTCCCCATCTATCTAGATAAAACCAGTGCCGTCGTACCCAACGAACTAGATAAAACCAGTGCCATCCTCCCCATCTAACTACATAATACCAGTGCCGTCCTCTCCATCTCTCTACATAAAACCAGTGCCATCTTCCTCATCTGTCTGCATAAGACCATTGCCGTCCTACCCATCTATCTACATAAAACCAGTGCCGTGCTACTGATCCATCAACATAAAACCAGTGTCGTCCTCCCCATCTATCTACAGAAAAACAGTGCCGTCCTCCCCATCTATCTATATAAAACTAGTGCCATCCATTCCATCTCTCTACATAATACCAGTGCCATCCTCCCCATCTAACTACATAAAACAAGTGCCGTCCTCCCCATCTATCTACATAAAATCAGTGCCATCCTACTCATCTATCTACATAAAACCAGTGCCATCCTCCCCATCTATCTACATAAAACCAGTGCCGTGCTACTGATCCATCAACATAAAACCAGTGTCGTCCTCCCCATCTATCTACAGAAAAACAGTGCCGTCCTCCCCATCTATCTATATAAAACTAGTGCCATCCTTTCCATCTCTCTACATAATACCAGTGCCATCCTCCCCATCTAACTACATAAAACAAGTGCCGTCCTCCCCATCTATCTACATAAAATCAGTGCCATCCTACTCATCTATCTACATAAAACCAGTGCCATCCTCCCCATCTATCTACATAAAACCAGTGCCGTCCTCCCCATCAATCTAGATAAAACCAGTGCCGTCGTACCCAACGAACTAGATAAAACCAGTGCCATCCTCCCCATCTAACTACGTAATACCAGTGCCGTTCCCTCCATCTCTCTACATAAAACCAGTGCCATCTTCCTCATCTATCTGCATAAGACCATTGCCGTCGTACCCATCTATCTGCATAAAAGCAGTGCCGTGCTACTGATCCATCAACATAAAACCAGTGCCGTCCCACCCATCTATCTACATAAAACCAGTGCCACCCTACACATCTATATACATAATACCTGTGCGATACCCTCCATCTCTCTCATAAAACCAGTAAAGTCCTCCCCATCTGTCTGCATAAAACCAGTATCGTCCTCCCCATCTATCTAGATAAAACCAGTGCCATCGTACCCAACGAACTAGATAAAACCAGCGCCTTCCTCCCCATCTAACTACATAATACCAGTGCCGTCCTCTCCATCTCTCTACATAAAACCAGTGCCATCTTACCTTTCTAACTACATAAAACCAGTGCCGTCCTCCCCAACTAAGTACAAAAAACCAGTATCATCCTCCCTATCTATCTACATAAAACCAGTGCCATCCTTTCCATCTCTCTACATAATACCAGTGCCGTCCTCCCCATCTATCTACATAAAACCAGTCCTGTCCTCTGCATCTCTCTACATAAAACCAGTGCCACCCTACCCATCTGTCTGCATAAACCCAGTGTCGTTCTCCCCATCAATCTCGATAATACCAGTGCCGTCGTACCTTACGAACTAGATAAAACCAGTGCCATCCTCCCCATCTAACTACGTAAAACCACTGCCGTCCTCCTCATCTATCTACATAAAACCAGTGCCGTCTTACCCATCTATATACATAATACCATTGCCGTCCTACCCATCTATATACATAAAACCAGTGCCGTCCTCTCGATCTCTCTACATAAAACCACTTTTGTCCTCCCCATCTATCTACATAAAACCAGTGCCGTCCTACCCATCTATCTACGTAAAACCAGTGCCGTCCTCCACATCTAACTACATAATACCAGTGCCGTCCTCTCCATCTCTCTACATAAAACCAGTGCCATCTTCCTCATCTATCTACATAAGACCATTGCCGTCCTACCTATCTATCTACATAAAACCAGTGCCGTGCTACTGATCCATCAACATAAAACCAGTGCCATCCACCCCATCTCTCTAAATAAAATCAGTGCCGTCCTACCCTCCCGTCTACATAAAACCAGTGCCATCCTACCCATCTAACTGTATAAAACCTGTGCCGTCCTCCCCATCTGTCTGCATAAAACCAGTGTCGTTCTCCCCATCAATCTAGATAAAACCAGTGCCGTCGTACCCAACAAACTAGATAAAACCAGTGCCATCCTTGCCATCGAACTACATAATACCAGTGCCGTCCTCTCCATCTCTCTGCATAAAACCAGTGCCATCTTCCTCATCTATCTGCATAAGACTATTGCCGTCCTCCCCATCTATCTACATAAAACCAGTGCCATCCATTCCATCTCTCTATATAAAACCTGTGCCACCCTACCCATCTATATACATAATACCAGTGCCGTACTCTCCATCTCTCTCATAAAACCAGTACCGTCCTCCCCATCTGTCTGCATAAAACCAGTGTCGTTCTCCCCATCAATCTAGATAAAACCAGTGCCGTCGTACCCAACGAACTAGATAAAACCAGTGCCAACCTCCCCATCTAACTACATAAAACCAGTGCCGTCCTCTCCATCTCTCTACATAAAACCAGTGCCATCTTCCTCATCTATCTGCTTAAGACCATTGCCGTCCTACCCATCTATCTACATAAAATCAGTGCCGTGCTACTGATCCATCAACATAAAACCAGTGTCGTCCTCCCCATCTATCTACAGAAAAACAGTGCCATCCTCCCCATCTATCTATATAAAACTAGTGCCATCCTTTCCATCTCTCTACATAATACCAGTGCCATCCTCCCCATCTAACTACATAAAACAAGTGTCGTCCTCCCCATCTATCTACATAAAATCAGTGCCATCCTACTCATCTAATCTACATAAAACCACTGCCATCCTCCCCATCTATCTACCATAAAACCAGTGCCGTCCTCCCCATCTATCTACATAAAACCAGTGCCATCCATTCCATCTCTCTATATAAAATCAGTGCCACCCTACCCATCTATATACATAATACCAGTGCCGTACTGTCCATCTCTCTCATAAAACCAGTACCGTCCTCCCCATCTGTCTGCATAAAACTAGTGTCGTTCTCCCCCATCAATCTAGATAAAAACCAGTGCCGTCGTACCCAACGAACTAGATAAAACCCAGTGCCATCCTCCCCATCTAACTACGTAATACCAGTGCCGTCCTCTCCATCTCTCTACATAAAACCAGTGCCATCTTCCGCATCTATCTGCATAAGACCATTGCCGTCCTACCCATCTATCTGCATAAAAGCAGTGCCGTGCTACTGATCCATCAACATAAAACCAGTGTCGTCCTCCCCATCTATCTACATAAAACCAGTGCCCGTTCTCTCCATCTCTCTACATGAATCCAGTGCCGTCCTCCCCATCTCTCTACATCAAACCAGTGCCATCCTACTCATCTATCTACATAAAACCAGTGCCGTCCTACTGATCCATCAACATAAAACCAGTGCCGTCCCACCCATCTATCTACATAAAACCAGTGCCACCCTACACATCTATATACATAATACCAGTGCCGTACCCTCCATCTCTCTCATAAAACCAGTACCGTCCTCCCCATCTGTCTGCATAAAACCAGTGTCGTCCTCCCCATCTATCTAGATAAAACCAGTGCCGTCGTACCCAACGAACTAGATAA
The DNA here is from genome assembly GCF_030028105.1 of Mobula birostris. Lineage (NCBI taxonomy): Eukaryota > Metazoa > Chordata > Chondrichthyes > Myliobatiformes > Myliobatidae > Mobula > Mobula birostris. The sequence goes on from NW_027278045.1 coordinate 17,047, forward strand.
AACCAGTGCCATCCTCCCCATCTAACTACATAATACCAGTGCCGTCCTCTCCATCTCTCTACATAAAACCAGTGCCATCTTCCTCATCTGTCTGCATAAGACCATTGCCGTCCTACCCATCTATCTACATAAAACCAGTGCCGTGCTACTGATCCATCAACATAAAACCAGTGTCGTCCTCCCCATCTATCTACAGAAAAACAGTGCCGTCCTCCCCATCTATCTATATAAAACTAGTGCCATCCCATTCCATCTCTCTACATAATACCAGTGCCATCCTCCCCATCTAACTACATAAAACAAGTGCCGTCCTCCCCATCTATCTACATAAAATCAGTGCCATCCTACTCATCTATCTACATAAAACCAGTGCCATCCTCCCCATCTATCTACATAAAACCAGTGCCGTGCTACTGATCCATCAACATAAAACCAGTGTCGTCCTCCCCATCTATCTACAGAAAAACAGTGCCGTCCTCCCCATCTATCTATATAAAACTAGTGCCATCCTTTCCATCTCTCTACATAATACCAGTGCCATCCTCCCCATCTAACTACATAAAACAAGTGCCGTCCTCCCCATCTATCTACATAAAATCAGTGCCATCCTACTCATCTATCTACATAAAACCAGTGCCATCCTCCCCATCTATCTACATAAAACCAGTGCCGTCCTCCCCATCAATCTAGATAAAACCAGTGCCGTCGTACCCAACGAACTAGATAAAACCAGTGCCATCCTCCCCCATCTAACTACGTAATACCAGTGGCCGTTCCCTCCATCTCTCTACATAAAACCAGTGCCATCTTCCCTCCATCTATCTGCATAAGACCATTGCCGTCGTACCCATCTATCTGCATAAAAGCAGTGCCGTGCTACTGATCCATCAACATAAAACCAGTGCCGTCCCACCCATCTATCTACATAAAACCAGTGCCACCCTACACATCTATATACATAATACCTGTGCGATACCCTCCATCTCTCTCATAAAACCAGTAAAGTCCTCCCCATCTGTCTGCATAAAACCAGTATCGTCCTCCCCATCTATCTAGATAAAACCAGTGCCATCGTACCCAACGAACTAGATAAAACCAGCGCCTTCCTCCCCATCTAACTACATAATACCAGTGCCGTCCTCTCCATCTCTCTACATAAAACCAGTGCCATCTTACCTTTCTAACTACATAAAACCAGTGCCCGTCCTCCCCAACTAAGTACAAAAAACCAGTATCATCCTCCCTATCTATCTACATAAAACCAGTGCCATCCTTTCCATCTCTCTACATAATACCAGTGCCGTCCTCCCCATCTATCTACATAAAACCAGTCCTGTCCTCTGCATCTCTCTACATAAAACCAGTGCCACCCTACCCATCTGTCTGCATAAACCCAGTGTCGTTCTCCCCATCAATCTCGATAATACCAGTGCCGTCGTACCTTACGAACTAGATAAAACCAGTGCCATCCTCCCCATCTAACTACGTAAAACCACTGCCGGTCCTCCTCATCTATCTACATAAAACCAGTGCCGTCTTACCCATCTATATACATAATACCATTGCCGTCCTACCCATCTATATACATAAAACCAGTGCCGTCCTCTCGATCTCTCTACATGAAACCACTTTTGTCCTCCCCATCTATCTACATAAAACCAGTGCCGTCCTACCCATCTATCTACGTAAAACCAGTGCCGTCCTCCACATCTAACTACATAATACCAGTGCCGTCCTCTCCATCTCTCTACATAAAACCAGTGCCATCTTCCTCATCTATCTACATAAGACCATTGCCGTCCTACCTATCTATCTACATAAAAACCAGTGCCGTGCTACTGATCCATCAACATAAAACCAGTGCCATCCACCCCATCTCTCTAAATAAAATCAGTGCCGTCCTACCCTCCCGTCTACATAAAACCAGTGCCATCCTACCCATCTATCTACATAAAACCAGTGCCGTCCTACTGACCCATCAACATAAAACCAGTGCTCACCCTACACATCTATATACATAATACCAGTGCCGTACCCTCCATCTCTCTCATAAAACCAGTAACGTCCTCCCCATCTGTCTGCATAAAACCAGTGTCGTCCTCCCCATCTATCTAGATAAAACCAGTGCCGTCCTTTCCATCTCTCTACATAATACCAGTGCCGTCCTCCCCATCTAACTACATAAAACAAGTGCCGTCCTCCCCATCTATCTACACAAAATCAGTGCCATCCTACTCATCTATCTACATAAATCCAGTGCCATCCTCCCCATCTATCTACATAAAAACCAGTGCTGTCCTCCCCATCTATCTACATAAAACCAGTGCCATCCTACCCATCTATCTACATAAAACCAGTGCCGTCCTCCCCCATTCTATCTACATAAAACCAGTCCTGTCCTCTGCATCTCTCTACATAAAACCAGTGCCACGCTCCCAATCTATGTACATAATACCAGTGCCGTACTCTCCATCTCCCTCATAAAACCAGTACCGTCCTCCCCATCTGTCTGCATAAAACCAGTGTCGTCTCCCCATCAATCTAGATAAAACCAGTGCCGTCGTACCCAACGAACTAGATAAAACCAGTGCCAACCTCCCCATCTAACTACATAATACCAGTGCCGTTCTCTCCATCTCTCTACATAAAACCAGTTGCCATCTTCCTCATCTATCTGCTTAAGACCATTGCTGTCCTACCGATCTATCTACATAAAACCAGTGCCGTGCTACTGATCCATCAACATAAAACCAGTGCTGTCCTCCCCATCTATCTACATAAAACCAGTGCCATCCTACCCATCTATCTACATAAAACGAGTGCCGTCCTCCCCATCTATCTACATAAAAACCAGTCCTGTCCTCTGCATCTCTCTACATAAAACCAATGCCACCCTCCCAATCTATGTACATAATACCAGTGCCGTACTCTCCATCTCCCTCATAAAACCAGTACCGTCCTCCCCATCTGTCTGCATAAAACCAGTGTCGTCCTCCCCATCAATCTAGATAAAACCAGTGCCGTCGTACCAACGAACTAGATAAAACCAGTGCCAACCTCCCCATCTAACTACATAATACCAGTGCCGTTCTCTCCATCTCATCTACATAAAAACCAGTGCCATCTTCCTCATCTATCTGCTTAAGACCATTGCCGTCCTACCGATCTATCTACATAAAACCAGTGCCGTGCTACTGATCCATCAACATAAAACCAGTGTCGTCCTCCCCATCTATCTACAGAGAAAACCAGTGCCGTCCTCCCCATCTATCTATATAAAACTAGTGCCATCCTTGTCCATCTCTCTATATAATACCAGTGCCGTCCTCCCCATCCTAACTACATAAAACCAGTCCTGTCCTCTGCATCTCTCTACATAAAACCAGTGCCACCCTACCCATCTATATACATAATACCAGTGCCGTACTCTCCATCTCTCTCATAAAACCAGTACCGTCCTCCCCATCTGTCCGCATAAAAACCAGTCTTGTCCTCCCCCATCAATCTAGATAAAAACCAGTGCCGTCGGGTACCCAACGAACTAGATAAAACCAGTGCCAACCTCCCCATCGAACGACATAATACCAGTGCCGTCCTCTCC
>NW_027278046.1:0-20618 GCF_030028105.1 Mobula birostris
CCTCCTACATCAGTGTCCATCCACCTCCTCCCTTACTGTCCTTTCATCTCCTCCATCAGTGCCCATTCACCTCCTCACTCACTGTCCATCAGCCTCTTTCCTCACTGCCCATCCATCTCCACTCTCACTGTCCATTCATCTCCTCCTTTACTGTCCATCCACCTCCTCCAACACTGTCCATCCACCTCCTCCCTCACTGTCCATCCACCTCATCCCTCACTGTCCATCCACCTCCTCCATTACTGCCCATCCACCTCCTCCCTCACTGTCCATCCACCTCCTCCCTCACTGCCCGTTCACCTCCTCCATCACTGCCCATCCACCTCCACCCTCACTGTCCATCCACCTCCTCCCTCACTGCCCATTCATCTCCTCAATAACTGCCCATCCACCTCCTCCATCACTGCCCATCCAACTCCTCCATCAATGTCCATCCAACTCCTCCCTCACTGTCCATTCAACTCCTCCCTCACTGTCCATCCACCTTCTCCCTCACTGCCAATTCATCTCCTCCCTCACTGTGATACACCTCCTCCATCACTGCCCATCCACCTCCTCCATCACTGTCCATCCACCTCCTCACTCACTGCCCATTCACCTTCTCCCTCACTGTCCATCCACCTCATCCCTCACTGTCCATCCACCTCCTCCATCACTGCCCATCCACCTCCACACTCACTGTCCATTCATCTCCTCCATCAGTGCCCATTCACCTCCTCCCTCATTGTCCATCCGCCTCTTTCCTCACTGCCCATACATCTCCTCCCTCACTGTCCATTCATCTCCTCCATTAGTGCCCATTCACCTCCTCCCTCACTGTCCATCCACCTCCTCCCTCACTGTCCATCCACCTCCTCCGTCACTGTCCATTCATCTCCTTCCTCACTGTCCATCCACCTCCTACCTCACTGCTCATTCATCTCCTCCCTCACTGTCGATCCAACTCCTCCATCACTGCCCATCCAGCTCCTCGATCAGTGTCCATCCACGTCCTCCCTTACTGTCCATTCATCTCCTCCATCAGTGCCCATTCACCTCCTCACTCACTGTCCATCCGCCTCTTTCCTCACTGCCCATCCATCTCCTCTCTCACTGTCCATTCATCTCCTCCTTTACTGTCCATCCACCTCGTCCAACACTGTCCATCCACCTCCTCCCTGACTGTCCATCCACCTCCTCCCTCACTGCCAATTCATCTCCTCCCTCACTGTCCGTTCATCTCCTCCATCACTGCTCATTCACCTTCTCCCTCACTGTCCATCCACCTCATCCCTCACTGTCCATCCACCTCCTCCATTACTGCCTATCCACCTCCTCCCTCACTGTCCATTCATCTCCTCCATCAGTGCCCATTCACCTCCTCCCTGACTGTCCATCCGCCTCTTTCCTCACTGCCCATACATCTCCTCTCTCACTGTCCATTTATCTCCTCCCTCACTGTCCATCCACCTCCTCCATCACTGTCCATCCACCTCCTCCCTCACTGTCCATCCACCTAAGTCCCTCACTGTCCATTCATCTCCTTGCTCACTGTCCATCCACCACCTCCGTCACTGTCCATCCACGTCCTCCCTCCTGTCCATTCATCTCCTCCCTCACTGTACATCCACCTCCTCCAACACTGCCCATCGACATCTTCCATCACTGTCCATTCAGCTCCTCCCTCACTGTCCATCCACCTCCTCCCTGACTGCCCTTGCATCTCCTCCCTCACTGCCCATTCATCTCCTCCATCAGTGCCCATTCACCTCCACCCTCACTGTCCATCCACCTCCTCCCTCACAGTCCATTCATCTCCTCCCTCACTGTCCATCCACCTTCTTCCTCACTGCCTATTCATCTCCTCCATCACTGTCCATCCACCTCCTCCATCACTGCCCATTCATCTCCTCCCTCACTGTCCATACTCCTCCTTCCTCACTGCTCATTTATCTCCACCCTCACTGTGATCCACCTCCTCCATCACTGCCCATCCACCTCCTCCATCACTGTCAATCCACCTCCTCCCTCACTGTCCATTCATCTCCTCCATCAGTGCCCATTCATCTCCTCCCTCACTGTCCATCCGCCTCTTCCCTCACTGCCCATCCATCTCCTCCCTCACTGCCCATTCATCTCCTCCCTCACTGTCCATTCATCTCCTCCATCACTGCCCATTCACCTCCTCCCTCACTGTCCATCCACCTCTTCCCTCACTGTCCATCCACCTCCTCCCTAACTGCCCATTCACCTCCTCCATCACTGTTCATCCACCTCCTCCATCACTGCCCATCCACCTCCTCTATCACATTCTATCCACCTCCTCCGTCACTATCCATCCACCTCCTCCCTCACTGTCCATTCATGTCCTCAATCACCGCCCATCCAGCTCCTCCCTCACTGTCCATCCACCTCCTCCCTCACTGTCCATCCACCTCCTTCCTCACTGTCCATTCATCTCCTCCATCACTGCACATTCACCTCCTCTCTCACTGTCCATCCACCTCCTCACTCACTGTCCATCCACCTCCTCCCTCACTGTCCATTCATCTCCTCCATCAGTGCCCATTCACCTCCTCCCTAACTGTCTAACCACCTCCTCCCTCACAATCCATCCACCTCCTCCCTCACTGTCCATCCACCTCCTCCCCCACTGTCCATCCACCTCCTCCCTCACTGCCCATTCATCTCCTCCCTCACTGTCCATTCATCTCCTCCATCAGTGCCCATCCACCTCCTCCCTCACTGCCCATTCATCTCCTCCCTGACTGTCCAACCACCTCCTCCATCACTGCACACCCACCTCCTCCATCACTGTCCATCCACCTCCCCCCTCACTGTCCATCCACCTCCTCCCTCACTGCCCATTCATCTCCGCCCTCACTGTCCATTCATCTCCTCCATCAGTGCCCATTCATCTCCTCCCTCACTGCCCATCCACCTCCATCATCACTGTCCATCCACCTCCTCCCTCACTGTCCATCCACCTCCTCCCTCACTGCCCATCGATCTCCTCCCTCACTATCCATTCAGCTCCTCCATCACTGCCCATCCACCTCCTCCATCACTGTCCATCCACCTCCTCCCTCACTGTCCATTCACCTCCGCCCTCACTGCCCATTCATCTCCTCCCTCACTGTCCATTCATCTACTCCATCACTGCCCATTCACTTTTCCCTCACTGTCCATCCACCTCATCCCTCACTGTCCATCCACCTCCTCCATCACTGCCCATCCACCTCCTCCATCACTGTCCATCCACCTCCTCCCTCACTGTCCATCCACCTCCTCCCTCACTGTCCATTCATCTCCTGCATCTCTGCCCATTCACCTCCTCTCTCACTGTCCATCCACCTCCTCCCTCACTGTCCATCCACCTCCTCCCTCACTGTCCATCCAGCTCCACCCTCACTGCCCAATCATCTCCTCCATCAGTGCCCATTCTCCTCCTCCCTCACTGTCCATCCACCTTCTCCCTCACAGTCCATTCATCTCCTCCCTCACTGTCCATCCACCTTCTTCCTCACTGCCTATTCATCTCCTCCATCACTGTCCATCCACCTCCTCCATCACTGCCCATTCATCTCCTCCCTCACTGTCCATCCTCCTCCTTCCTCACTGCTCATTCATCTCCACCCTCACTGTTATCCACCTCCTCCATGACTGCCCATCCACCTCCTCCATCACTGTCACTCCACCTCCTCCCTCACTGTCCATTCATCTGCTCCATCAGTGCCCATTCACCTCGTCCCTCACTGTCCATCCGCCTCTTCCGTCACTGCCCATCCATCTCCTCCCTCACTGCCCATTCATCTCCTCCCTCACTGTCCATTCATCTCCTCCATCACTGCCCATTCACCTCCTCCCTCACTGTCCATCCACCTCCTCCCTCACTGTCCATTCACCTCCTCCCTCACTGTCCATTCATCTCCTTCCTCACTGTCCATCCACCTCCTACCTCACTGCTCATTCATCTCCTCCCTCACTGTCGATCCAACTCCTCCATCACTGCCCATCCACCTCCTCCATCAGTGTCCATCCACCTCCTCCCTTACTGTCCATTCATCTCCTCCATCAGTGCCCATTCACCTCCTCACTCACTGTCCATCCGCCTCTTTCCTCACTGCCCATCCATCTCCTCTCTCACTGTCCATTCATCTCCTCCTTTACTGTCCATCCACCTCCTCCAACACTGTCCATCCACCTCCTCCCTGACTGTCTATCCACCTCCTCCCTCACTGCCCATTCATCTCCTCCCTCACTGTCCATTCATCTCCTCCATCACTGCCCATTCACCTTCTCCCTCACTGTCCATCCACCTCCTCCCGCACTGTCCATCCAACTCCTCCCTCACTGCCTATCCACCTCCTCCCTCACTGTCCATCCACCTCCTCCCTCACTGTCCGTTCAGCTCCTCCATTACTGCCCATCCACCTCCTCCATCACTGTCCATCCACCTCCTCCCTCACTGTCCATTGAACTCCTCCCTCACTGTCCATCCACCTTCTCCCTCACTGACAATTCATCCCCTCCCTCACTGTCCATTCATCTCCTCCCTCACTGTGATCCACCTCCTCCATCACTGCCCACCCACCTCCTCCATCACTGTCCATCCACCTCCTCCCTCACTGTCCATCCATCTCCTCCCTAACTGCCCATTCACCTTCCCCATCACTGTTCATCCACCTCCTCCATCACTGCCCATCCACCTTCTCTATCACAGTCCATCCACCTCCTCCCTCACTATCCATCCACCTCCTCCCTCACTGCCCATTCATGTCCTCCATCACTGCCCATCCACCTCCTCCCTGACTGTCCATCCACCTCCTCCCTCACTGTCCATCCACCTCCTACCTCACTGACCATTCATCTCCTCCATCACTGCCCATTCACCTCCTCCCTCACTGACCATTCATCTCCTCCATCACTGCATATTCACCTCCTCTCTCACTGTCCATCCTCCTCCTCCCTCAGTGTCCATCCACCTCCTCCCTCACTGCACATTCATCTCCTCCCTGACTGTCCATTCATCTGCTCCATCACTGCCCATTCACCTCCTCCCTCACTGTCCATCCACCTCCTCCCTCACAGTCCATCCAACTCCTCCCTCACTGCCTATCCACCTCCTCCCTCACTGTCCATCCACCTCCTCCCTCACTGCCCGTTCACCTCCTCCATTACTGCCCATCCACCTCCTCCATCACTGTCCATCCACCTCCTCCCTCACTGTCCATCCACCTTCTCCCTCACTGCCAATTCATCTCCTCCCTCACTGTGATCCACCTCCTCCATCACTACCCATCCATCTCCTCCATCACTGTCTATCCACCTCCTCACTCACTGTCCATCCACCTCCTCCCGAACTGCCCATTCACCTCCTCCGTCACTGTTCATCCACCTCCTCCATCACTGCCCATCCACCTGCTCCATCACAGTCCATCCACCTCCTCCCTCACTATCCATCCACCTCCTCCCTCACTGCCCATTCATCTCCTCCATCACTGCCCATCCACCTCCTCCCTCACTGTCCATCCACATCCTTCCTCACTGTCCATTCACCTCCTCCCTCACTGCCCATTCACCTCCTCTCTCACTGTCCATCCACCTCCTCCCTCACTGTCCATCCACCTCCTCCCTCAGTGTCCATTCATCTCCTCCATCACTGCCCATTCACCTCCTCTCTCACTGTCCATCCACCTCTTCCCACACCGTCCATCCACCTCCTCCCTCACTGTCCATTCATCTCCTCCATCAGTGCCCATCCACCTCCTCCCTCACTGCCCATTCATCTCCTCCCTCACTGTCCAACCACCTCCTCCGTCACTGCACATCCACCTCCTCCATCACTGTCCATCCACCTCCCCCCTCACTGTCCATCCACCTGCTGCCTCACTGCCCATTCATCTCCTCCCTCACTGTCCATTCATCTCCTCAATTTGCCCAGTCATCTCCTCCCTCACTGCCCATCCACCTCCCCCATCACTGTCCATCCACCTCCTCCCTCACTGTCCATCCACCTCCTCCCTCACTGTCCATTCATCTCCTCCCTCACTGTCCATCCACCTCCTACCTCATTGCTCATTCATCTCCTCCCTCACTGTCGATCCAACTCCTCCATCACTGCCCATCCACCTCCTACATCAGTGTCCATCCACCTCCTCCCTTACTGTCCTTTCATCTCCTCCATCAGTGCCCATTCACCTCCTCACTCACTGTCCATCAGCCTCTTTCCTCACTGCCCATCCATCTCCACTCTCACTGTCCATTCATCTCCTCCTTTACTGTCCATCAACCTCCTCCAACACTGTCCATCCACCTCCTCCCTCACTGTCCATCCACCTCATCCCTCACTGTCCATCCACCTCCTCCATTACTGCCCATCCACCTCCTCCCTCACTGTCCATCCACCTCCTCCCTCACTGCCCGTTCACCTCCTCCATCACTGCCCATCCACCTCCACCCTCACTGTCCATCCACCTCCTCCCTCACTGCCCATTCATCTCCTCAATAACTGCCCATCCACCTCCTCCATCACTGCCCATCCACCTCCTCCATCACTGTCAATCCACCTCCTCCCTCACTGTCCATTCATCTCCTCCATCAGTGCCCATTCATCTCCTCCCTCACTGTCCATCCGCCTCTTCCCTCACTGCCCATCCATCTCCTCCCTCACTGCCCATTCATCTCCTCCCTCACTGTCCATTCATCTCCTCCATCACTGCCCATTCACCTCCTCCCTCACTGTCCATCCACCTCTTCCCTCACTGTCCATCCAACTCCTCCCTCACTGCCTATCCACCTCCTCCCTCACTGTCCAGCCACCTCCTCCCTCACTGTCCGTTCAGCTCCTCCATTACTGCCCATCCACCTCCTCCATGACTGTACATCCACCTCCTCCCTCACTGTCCATTCATCTCCTCCCTCACTGTGACCCACCTCCTCCATCACTGCCCACCCACCTCCTCCATCACTGTCCATCCACCTCCTCCCTCACTGTCCATCCACCTCCTCCCTAACTGCCCATTCACCTCCTCCATCACTGTTCATCCACCTCCTCCATCACTGCCCATCCACCTCCTCTATCACATTCTATCCACCTCCTCCGTCACTATCCATCCACCTCCTCCCTCACTGTCCATTCATGTCCTCAATCACCGCCCATCCAGCTCCTCCCTCACTGTCCATCCACCTCCTCCCTCACTGTCCATCCACCTCCTTCCTCACTGTCCATTCATCTCCTCCATCACTGCACATTCACCTCCTCTCTCACTGTCCATCCACCTCCTCACTCACTGTCCATCCACCTCCTCCCTCACTGTCCATTCATCTCCTCCATCAGTGCCCATTCACCTCCTCCCTAACTGTCTAACCACCTCCTCCCTCACAATCCATCCACCTCCTCCCTCACTGTCCATCCACCTCCTCCCCCACTGTCCATCCACCTCCTCCCTCATTGCCCATTCATCTCCTCCCTCACTGTCCATTCATCTCCTCCATCAGTGCCCATCCACCTCCTCCCTCACTGCCCATTCATCTCCTCCCTGACTGTCCAACCACCTCCTCCATCACTGCACACCCACCTCCTCCATCACTGTCCATCCACCTCCCCCCTCACTGTCCATCCACCTCCTCCCTCACTGCCCATTCATCTCCGCCCTCACTGTCCATTCATCTCCTCCATCAGTGCCCATTCATCTCCTCCCTCACTGCCCATCCACCTCCATCATCACTGTCCATCCACCTCCTCCCTCACTGTCCATCCACCTCCTCCCTCACTGCCCATTGATCTCCTCCCTCACTATCCATTCAGCTCCTCCATCACTGCCCATCCACCTCCTCCATCACTGTCCATCCACCTCCTCCCTCACTGTCCATTCACCTCTGCCCTCACTGCCCATTCATCTCCTCCCTCACTGTCCATTCATCTACTCCATCACTGCCCATTCACTTTTCCCTCACTGTCCATCCACCTCATCCCTCACTGTCCATCCACCTCCTCCATCACTGCCCATCCACCTCCTCCATCACTGTCCATCCACCTCCTCCCTCACTGTCCATCCACCTCCTCCCTCACTGTCCATTCATCTCCTGCATCACTGCCCATTCACCTCCTCTCTCACTGTCCATCCACCTCCTCCCTCACTGTCCATCCACCTCCTCCCTCACTGTCCATCCAGCTCCACCCTCACTGCCCAATCATCTCCTCCATCAGTGCCCATTCTCCACCTCCCTCACTGTCCATCCACCTTCTCCCTCACAGTCCATTCATCTCCTCCCTCACTGTCCATCCACCTTCTTCCTCACTGCCTATTCATCTCCTCCATCACTGTCCATCCACCTCCTCCATCACTGCCCATTCATCTCCTCCCTCACTGTCCATCCTCCTCCTTCCTCACTGCTCATTCATCTCCACCCTCACTGTTATCCACCTCCTCCATGACTGCCCATCCACCTCCTCCATCACTGTCACTCCACCTCCTCCCTCACTGTCCATTCATCTGCTCCATCAGTGCCCATTCACCTCGTCCCTCACTAACCATCCGCCTCTTCCGTCACTGCCCATCCATCTCCTCCCTCACTGCCCATTCATCTCCTCCCTCACTGTCCATTCATCTCCTCCATCACTGCCCATTCACCTCCTCCCTCACTGTCCATCCACCTCCTCCCTCACTGTCCATTCACCTCCTCCCTCACTGTCCATTCATCTCCTTCCTCACTGTCCATCCACCTCCTACCTCACTGCTCATTCATCTCCTCCCTCACTGTCGATCCAACTCCTCCATCACTGCCCATCCACCTCCTCCATCAGTGTCCATCCACCTCCTCCCTTACTGTCCATTCATCTCCTCCATCAGTGCCCATTCACCTCCTCACTCACTGTCCATCCGCCTCTTTCCTCACTGCCCATCCATCTCCTCTCTCACTGTCCATTCATCTCCTCCTTTACTGTCCATCCACCTCCTCCAACACTGTCCATCCACCTCCTCCCTGACTGTCTATCCACCTCCTCCCTCACTGCCCATTCATCTCCTCCCTCACTGTCCATTCATCTCCTCCATCACTGCCCATTCACCTTCTCCCTCACTGTCCATCCACCTCCTCCCACACTGTCCATCCAACTCCTCCCTCACTGCCTATCCACCTCCTCCCTCACTGTCCATCCACCTCCTCCCTCACTGTCCGTTCAGCTCCTCCATTACTGCCCATCCACCTCCTCCATCACTGTCCATCCACCTCCTCCCTCACTGTCCATTCAACTCCTCCCTCACTGTCCATCCACCTTCTCCCTCACTGACAATTCATCCCCTCCCTCACTGTCCATTCATCTCCTCCCTCACTGTGATCCACCTCCTCCATCACTGCCCACCCACCTCCTCCATCACTGTCCATCCACCTCCTCCCTCAAGTCCATCCATCTCCTCCCTAACTGCCCATTCACCTTCCCCATCACTGTTCATCCACCTCCTCCATCACTGCCCATCCACCTTCTCTATCACAGTCCATCCACCTCCTCCCTCACTATCCATCCACCTCCTCCCTCACTGCCCATTCATGTCCTCCATCACTGCCCATCCACCTCCTCCCTGACTGTCCATCCACCTCCTCCCTCACTGTCCATCCACCTCCTACCTCACTGACCATTCATCTCCTCCATCACTGCCCATTCACCTCCTCTCTCACTGTCCATCCTCCTCCTCCCTTACTGTCCATCCACCTCCTCCCTCACTGCCCATTCATCTCCTCCCTCACTGTCCATTCATCTGCTCCATCACTGCCCATTCACCTCCTCCCTCACTGTCCATCCACCTCCTCCCTCACAGTCCATCCAACTCCTCCCTCACTGCCTATCCACCTCCTCCCTCACTGTCCATCCACCTCCTCCCTCACTGCCCGTTCACCTCCTCCATTACTGCCCATCCACCTCCTTCATCACTGTCCATCCACCTCCTCCCTCACTGTCCATTCACCTCCTCCCTCACTGCCCATTCATCTCCTCCCTCACTGTCCATTCATCTACTCCATCACTGCCCATTCACTTTTCCCTCACTGTCCATCCACCTCATCCCTCACTGTCCATCCACCTCCTCCATCACTGCCCATCCACCTCCTCCCTCACTGTCCATCCACCTCCTCCCTCACTGTCCATTCATCTCCTGCATCACTTCCCATTCACCTCCTCTCTCACTGTCCATCCACCTCCTCCCTCACTGTCCATCCACCTCCTCCCTCACTGTCCATCCAGCTCCTCCCTCACTGCCCATTCATCTCCTCCATCAGTGCCCATTCACCTCCTCGCTCACTGTCCATCCACCTCCTCCCTCACAGACCATTCATCTCCTCCCTCACTGTCCATCCACCTTCTTCCTCACTGCCTATTCATCTCCTCCATCACTGTCCATCCACCTCCTCCATCACTGCCCATTCATCTCCTCCCTCACTGTCCATCCTCCTCCTTCCTCACTGCTCATTCATCTCCACCCTCACTGTGATCCACCTCCTCCATCACTGCCCATCCACCTCCTCCATCACTGTCAATCCACCTCCTCCCTCACTGTCCATTCATCATCTCCATCAGTGCCCATTCACCTCCTCCCTCACTGTCCATCCGCCTCTTCCCTCACTGCCCATGCATCTCCTCCCTCACTGCCCATTCATCTCCTCCCTCACTGTCCATTCATCTCCTCCATCACTGCCCATTCACCTCCTCCCTCACTGTCCATCCACCTCCTCCCTCACTGTCCATCCACCTCCTCCCTCACTGTCCATTCATCTCCTTCCTCACTGTCCATCCACCTCCTACCTCACTGCTCATTCATCTCCTCCCTCACTGTCGATCCAACTCCTCCATCACTGCCCATCCACCTCCTCCATCAGTGTCCATCCACCTCCTCCCTTACTGTCCATTCATCTCCTCCATTAGTTCCCATTCACCTCCTCACTCACTGTCCATCCGCCTCTTTCCTCACTGCCCATCCATCTCCTCTCTCGCTGTCCATTCATCTCCTCCTTTACTGTCCATCCACCTCCTCCCTGACTGTTTATCCACCTCCTCCCTCACTGCCCATTCATCTCCTCCCTCACTGTCCATTCATCTCCTCCATCACTGCCCATTCACCTTCTCCCTCACTGTCCATCCACCTCCTCCATCACTGTCCATCCATCTCCTCCATCACTGTCCATCCACCTCCTCCCTCACTGCCCTTTCATCTCCTCCCTCACTGTCCATTTATCTCCTCCATCAATGTCAAGCCACCTCCTCCCTCACTGTCCATTCATCTCCTCCATCAGTGCCCATTCACCTCCTCCCTCACTGTCCATCCGCCTCTTCCCTCACTGCCCATCCATCTCCTCCCTCACTGCCCATTCATCTCCTCCCTCACTGTCCATTCATCTCCTCCATCACTGCCCATTCACCTCCTCCCTCACTGTCCATCCGGCTCCTCCCTCACTGCACATTCATCTTCTCCATCAGTGCCCATTCACCTCCACCCTCACTGTCCAGCCACCTCCTCCATCACAGTGCATTCATCTCCTCCCTCACTGTCCATCCACCTTCTTCCTCACTGCCTATTCTTCTCCTCCATCACTGTCCATCCACCTCCTCCATCACTGCCCATTCATCTCCTCCCTCACTGTCCATCCTCCTCCTTCCTCACTGCTCATTTATCTCAACCCTCACTGTGATCCACCTCCTCCATCACTGCCCATCCACCTCCTCCATTACGGTCAATCCACCTCCTCCCTCACTGTCCATTCATCTCCTCCATCAGTGCCCATTCACCTCCTCCGTCACTGTCCATCCGCCTCTTCCCTCACTGCCCATCCATCTCCTCCCTCACTGCCCATTCATCTCCTCCCTCACTGTCCATTCATCTCCTCCATCACTGCCCATTCACCTCCTCCCTCACTGTCCATCCACCTCCTCCCTCACTGTCCATTCAGCTGCTCCATTACTGCCCATCCACCTCCTCCATTACTGTCCATCCACCTCCTCCCTCCCTGTCCATTCAACTCCTCCCTCACTGTCCATCCACCTTCTCCCTCACTGCCAATTCATCTCCTCCCTCACTGTCCATTCATCTCCTCCCTCACTGTGATCAACCTCCTCCATCACTGCCCACCCACCTCCTCCATCACTGTCCATCCACCTCCTCCCTCACTGTCCATCCACCTCCTCCCTAACTGCCCATTCACATCCTCCATCACTGTTCACCAACCTCCACCATCACTGCCCATCCACCTCCTCTATCACAGTCCATCCACCTCCTCCCTCACTATCCATCCACCTCCTCCCTCACTGCCCATTCATGTCCTCCATCACTGCCCATCCACCTCCTCCCTCACTGTCCATCCACCTTCTCCCTCACTGTCCATCCACCTCCTCCCTCACTGACCATTCATCTCCTCCATCACTGCCCATTCACCTCCTCTCTCACTGTCCATCCTCCTCCTCCCTCAGTGTCCATCCACCTCCTCCCTCACTGCACATTCATCTCCTCCCTGACTGTCCATTCATCTGCTCCATCACTGCCCATTCACCTCCTCCATTACTGCCCATCCACCTCCTCCATCACTGTCCATCCACCTCCTCCCTCACTGCCTATCCACCTCCTCCCTCACTGTCCATCCACCTCCTCCCTCACTGCCCGTTCACCTCCTCCATTACTGCCCATCCACCTCCTCCATCACTGTCCATCCACCTCCTCCCTCACTGTCCATCCACCTTCTCCCTCACTGCCAATTCATCTCCTCCCTCACTGTGATCCACCTCCTCCTTCACTACCCATCCATCTCCTCCATCACTGTCTATCCACCTCCTCACTCACTGTCCATCCACCTCCTCCCGAACTGCCCATTCACCTCCTCCGTCACTGTTCATCCACCTCCTCCATCACTGCCCATCCACCTGCTCCATCACAGTCCATCCACCTCCTCCCTCACTATCCATCCACCTCCTCCCTCACTGCCCATTCATCTCCTCCATCACTGCCCATCCACCTCCTCCCTCACTGTCCATCCACATCCTTCCTCACTGTCCATTCACCTCCTCCCTCACTGCCCATTCACCTCCTCTCTCACTGTCCATCCACCTCCTCCCTCACTGTCCATCCACCTCCTCCCTCAGTGTCCATTCATCTCCTCCATCACTGCCCATTCACCTCCTCTCTCACTGTCCATCCACCTCTTCCCACACCGTCCATCCACCTCCTCCCTCACTGTCCATTCATCTCCTCCATCAGTGCCCATCCACCTCCTCCCTCACTGCCCATTCATCTCCTCCCTCACTGTCCAACCACCTCCTGCGTCACTGCACATCCACCTCCTCCATCACTGTCCATCCACCTCCCCCCTCACTGTCCATCCACCTGCTGCCTCACTGCCCATTCATCTCCTCCCTCACTGTCCATTCATCTCCTCAATTTGCCCAGTCATCTCCTCCCTCACTGCCCATCCACCTCCCCCATCACTGTCCATCCACCTCCTCCCTCACTGTCCATCCACCTCCTCCCTCACTGTCCATTCATCTCCTCCCTCACTGTCCATCCACCTCCTACCTCATTGCTCATTCATCTCCTCCCTCACTGTCGATCCAACTCCTCCATCACTGCCCATCCACCTCCTACATCAGTGTCCATCCACCTCCTCCCTTACTGTCCTTTCATCTCCTCCATCAGTGCCCATTCATCTCCTCCCTCACTGTGATCAACCTCCTCCATCACTGCCCACCCACCTCCTCCATCACTGTCCATCCACCTCCTCCCTCACTGTCCATCCACCTCCTCCCTAACTGCCCATTCACATCCTCCATCACTGTTCACCAACCTCCACCATCACTGCCCATCCACCTCCTCTATCACAGTCCATCCACCTCCTCCCTCACTATCCATCCACCTCCTCCCTCACTGCCCATTCATGTCCTCCATCACTGCCCATCCACCTCCTCCCTCACTGTCCATCCACCTTCTCCCTCACTGTCCATCCACCTCCTCCCTCACTGACCATTCATCTCCTCCATCACTGCCCATTCACCTCCTCTCTCACTGTCCATCCTCCTCCTCCCTCAGTGTCCATCCACCTCCTCCCTCACTGCACATTCATCTCCTCCCTGACTGTCCATTCATCTGCTCCATCACTGCCCATTCACCTCCTCCATTACTGCCCATCCACCTCCTCCATCACTGTCCATCCACCTCCTCCCTCACTGCCTATCCACCTCCTCCCTCACTGTCCATCCACCTCCTCCCTCACTGCCCGTTCACCTCCTCCATTACTGCCCATCCACCTCCTCCATCACTGTCCATCCACCTCCTCCCTCACTGTCCATCCACCTTCTCCCTCACTGCCAATTCATCTCCTCCCTCACTGTGATCCACCTCCTCCTTCACTACCCATCCATCTCCTCCATCACTGTCTATCCACCTCCTCACTCACTGTCCATCCACCTCCTCCCGAACTGCCCATTCACCTCCTCCGTCACTGTTCATCCACCTCCTCCATCACTGCCCATCCACCTGCTCCATCACAGTCCATCCACCTCCTCCCTCACTATCCATCCACCTCCTCCCTCACTGCCCATTCATCTCCTCCATCACTGCCCATCCACCTCCTCCCTCACTGTCCATCCACATCCTTCCTCACTGTCCATTCACCTCCTCCCTCACTGCCCATTTACCTCCTCTCTCACTGTCCATCCACCTCCTAACTCACTGTCCATCCACCTCCTCCCTCAGTGTCCATTCATCTCCTCCATCACTGCCCATTCACCTCCTCTCTCACTGTCCATCCACCTCTTCCCACACCGTCCATCCACCTCCTCCCTCACTGTCCATTCATCTCCTCCATCAGTGCCCATCCACCTCCTCCCTCACTGCCCATTCATCTCCTCCCTCACTGTCCAACCACCTCCTCCGTCACTGCACATCCACCTCCTCCATCACTGTCCATCCACCTCCCCCCTCACTGTCCATCCACCTGCTGCCTCACTGCCCATTCATCTCCTCCCTCACTGTCCATTCATCTCCTCAATTTGCCCAGTCATCTCCTCCCTCACTGCCCATCCACCTCCCCCATCACTGTCCATCCACCTCCTCCCTCACTGTCCATCCACCTCCTCCCTCACTGTCCATTCATCTCCTCCCTCACTGTCCATCCACCTCCTACCTCATTGCTCATTCATCTCCTCCCTCACTGTCGATCCAACTCCTCCATCACTGCCCATCCACCTCCTACATCACTGTCCATCCACCTCCTCCCTTACTGTCCTTTCATCTCCTCCATCAGTGCCCATTCACCTCCTCACTCACTGTCCATCAGCCTCTTTCCTCACTGCCCATCCATCTCCACTCTCACTGTCCATTCATCTCCTCCTTTACTGTCCATCCACCTCCTCCAACACTGTCCATCCACCTCCTCCCTCACTGTCCATCCACCTCATCCCTCACTGTCCATCCACCTCCTCCATTACTGCCCATCCACCTCCTCCCTCACTGTCCATCCACCTCCTCCCTCACTGCCCGTTCACCTCCTCCATCACTGCCCATCCACCTCCACCCTCACTGTCCATCCACCTCCTCCCTCACTGCCCATTCATCTCCTCAATAACTGCCCATCCACCTCCTCCATCACTGCCCATCCAACTCCTCCATCAATGTCCATCCAACTCCTCCCTCACTGTCCATTCAACTCCTCCCTCACTGTCCATCCACCTTCTCCCTCACTGCCAATTCATCTCCTCCCTCACTGTGATACACCTCCTCCATCACTGCCCATCCACCTCCTCCATCACTGTCCATCCACCTCCTCACTCACTGCCCATTCACCTTCTCCCTCACTGTCCATCCACCTCATCCCTCACTGTCCATCCACCTCCTCCATCACTGCCCATCCACCTCCACACTCACTGTCCATTAATCTCCTCCATCAGTGCCCATTCACCTCCTCCCTCATTGTCCATCCGCCTCTTTCCTCACTGCCCATACATCTCCTCCCTCACTGTCCATTCATCTCCTCCATTAGTGCCCATTCACCTCCTCCCTCACTGTCCATCCACCTCCTCCCTCACTGTCCATCCACCTCCTCCCTCACTGTCCATTCATCTCCTTCCTCACTGTCCATCCACCTCCTACCTCACTGCTCATTCATCTCCTCCCTCACTGTCGATCCAACTCCTCCATCACTGCCCATCCAGCTCCTCGATCAGTGTCCATCCACGTCCTCCCTTACTGTGCATTCATCTCCTCCATCAGTGCCCATTCACCTCCTCACTCACTGTCCATCCGCCTCTTTCCTCACTGCCCATCCATCTCCTCTCTCACTGTCCATTCATCTCCTCCTTTACTGTCCATCCACCTCGTCCAACACTGTCCATCCACCTCCTCCCTGACTGTCCATCCACCTCCTCCCTCACTGCCAATTCATCTCCTCCCTCACTGTCCGTTCATCTCCTCCATCACTGCTCATTCACCTTCTCCCTCACTGTCCATCCACCTCATCCCTCACTGTCCATCCACCTCCTCCATTACTGCCCATCCACCTCCTCCCTCACTGTCCATTCATCTCCTCCATCAGTGCCCATTCACCTCCTCCCTGACTGTCCATCCGCCTCTTTCCTCACTGCGCATACATCTCCTCTCTCACTGTCCATTCATCTCCTCCTTCACTGCCCATTCATCTCCTCCCTCCATGTCCATTCATCTGCTCCATCACTGCGCATTCACCTCCTCCCTCACTGTCCATCCACCTCCTCCCTCACAGTCCATCCAACTCCTCCCTCACTGCCTATCCACCTCCTACCTGACTGTCCATCCACCTCCTGCCTCACTGCCCGTTCACCTCCTCCATCACTGCCCATCCACCTCCACCCTCACTGTCCATTCATCTCCTCCATCAGTGCCCATTCACCTCCTCCGTCATTGTCCATCCGCCTCTTTCCTCACTGCCCATACATCTCCTCTCTCACTGTCCATTTATCTCCTCCCTCACTGTCCATCCACCTCCTCCATCACTGTCCATCCACCTCCTCCCTCACTGTCCATCCACCTAGTCCCTCACTGCCCATTCATCTCCTTGCTCACTGTCCATCCACCACCTCCGTCACTGTCCATCCACGTCCTCCCTCCTGTCCATTCATCTCCTCCATCACTGTACATCCACCTCCTCCAACACTGCCCATCGACATCTTCCATCACTGTCCATTCAGCTCCTCCCTCACTGTCCATCCACCTCCTCCCTCACTGCCCTTGCATCTCCTCCCTCACTGCCCATTCACTCCTCCATCAGTGCCCATTCACCTCCACCCTCACTGTCCATCCACCTCCTCCCTCACAGTCCATTCATCTCCTCCCTCACTGTCCATCCACCTTCTTCCTCACTGCCTATTCATCTCCTCCATCACTGTCCATCCACCTCCTCCATCACTGCCCATTCATCTCCTCCCTCACTGTCCATACTCCTCCTTCCTCACTGCTCATTTATCTCCACCCTCACTGTGATCCACCTCCTCCATCACTGCCCATCCACCTCCTCCATCACTGTCAATCCACCTCCTCCCTCACTGTCCATTCATCTCCTCCATCAGTGCCCATTCATCTCCTCCCTCACTGTCCATCCGCCTCTTCCCTCACTGCCCATCCATCTCCTCCCTCACTGCCCATTCATCTCCTCCCTCACTGTCCATTCATCTCCTCCATCACTGCCCATTCACCTCCTCCCTCACTGTCCATCCACCTCTTCCCTCACTGTCCATCCAACTCCTCCCTCACGCCTATCCACCTCCTCCCTCACTGTCCAGCCACCTCCTCCCTCACTGTCCGTTCAGCTCCTCCATTACTGCCCATCCACCTCCTCCATGACTGTACATCCACCTCCTCCCTCACTGTCCATTCAATTCCTCCCTCACTGTCCATCCACCTTCTCCCTCACTGCCAATTCATCTCCTCCCTCACTGTCCATTCATCTCCTCCCTCACTGTGACCCACCTCCTCCATCACTGCCCACCCACCTCCTCCATCACTGTCCATCCACCTCCTCCCTCACTGTCCATCCACCTCCTCCCTAACTGCCCATTCACCTCCTCCATCACTGTTCATCCACCTCCTCCATCACTGCCCATCCACCTCCTCTATCACATTCTATCCACCTCCTCCGTCACTATCCATCCACCTCCTCCCTCACTGTCCATTCATGTCCTCAATCACCGCCCATCCAGCTCCTCCCTCACTGTCCATCCACCTCCTCCCTCACTGTCCATCCACCTCCTTCCTCACTGTCCATTCATCTCCTCCATCGCTGCACATTCACCTCCTCTCTCACTGTCCATCCACCTCCTCACTCACTGTCCATCCACCTCCTCCCTCACTGTCCATTCATCTCCTCCATCAGTGCCCATTCACCTCCTCCCTAACTGTCTAACCACCTCCTCCCTCACAATCCATCCACCTCCTCCCTCACTGTCCATCCACCTCCTCCCCCACTGTCCATCCACCTCCTCCCTCACTGCCCATTCATCTCCTCCCTCACTGTCCATTCATCTCCTCCATCAGTGCCCATCCACCTCCTCCCTCACTGCCCATTCATCTCCTCCCTGACTGTCCAACCACCTCCTCCATCACTGCACACCCACCTCCTCCATCACTGTCCATCCACCTCCCCCCTCACTGTCCATCCACCTCCTCCCTCACTGCCCATTCATCTCCGCCCTCACTGTCCATTCATCTCCTCCATCAGTGCCCATTCATCTCCTCCCTCACTGCCCATCCACCTCCATCATCACTGTCCATCCACCTCCTCCCTCACTGTCCATCCACCTCCTCCCTCACTGCCCATTGATCTCCTCCCTCACTATCCATTCAGCTCCTCCATCACTGCCCATCCACCTCCTCCATCACTGTCCATCCACCTCCTCCCTCACTGTCCATTCACCTCCGCCCTCACTGCCCATTCATCTCCTCCCTCACTGTCCATTCATCTACTCCATCACTGCCCATTCACTTTTCCCTCACTGTCCATCCACCTCATCCCTCACTGTCCATCCACCTCCTCCATCACTGCCCATCCACCTCCTCCATCACTGTCCATCCACCTCCTCCCTCACTGTCCATCCACCTCCTCCCTCACTGTCCATTCATCTCCTGCATCACTGCCCATTCACCTCCTCTCTCACTGTCCATCCACCTCCTCCCTCACTGTCCATCCACCTCCTCCCTCACTGTCCATCCAGCTCCACCCTCACTGCCCAATCATCTCCTCCATCAGTGCCCATTCTCCTCCTCCCTCACTGTCCATCCACCTTCTCCCTCACAGTCCATTCATCTCCTCCCTCACTGTCCATCCACCTTCTTCCTCACTGCCTATTCATCTCCTCCATCACTGTCCATCCACCTCCTCCATCACTGCCCATTCATCTCCTCCCTCACTGTCCATCCTCCTCCTTCCTCACTGCTCATTCATCTCCACCCTCACTGTTATCCACCTCCTCCATGACTGCCCATCCACCTCCTCCATCACTGTCACTCCACCTCCTCCCTCACTGTCCATTCATCTGCTCCATCAGTGCCCATTCACCTCGTCCCTCACTGTCCATCCGCCTCTTCCGTCACTGCCCATCCATCTCCTCCCTCACTGGCCATTCATCTCCTCCCTCACTGTCCATTCATCTCCTCCATCACTGCCCATTCACCTCCTCCCTCACTGTCCATCCACCTCCTCCCTCACTGTCCATTCACCTCCTCCCTCACTGTCCATTCATCTCCTTCCTCACTGTCCATCCACCTCCTACCTCACTGCTCATTCATCTCCTCCCTCACTGTCGATCCAACTCCTCCATCACTGCCCATCCACCTCCTCCATCAGTGTCCATCCACCTCCTCCCTTACTGTCCATTCATCTCCTCCATCAGTGCCCATTCACCTCCTCACTCACTGTCCATCCGCCTCTTTCCTCACTGCCCATCCATCTCCTCTCTCACTGTCCATTCATCTCCTCCTTTACTGTCCATCCACCTCCTCCAACACTGTCCATCCACCTCCTCCCTGACTGTCTATCCACCTCCTCCCTCACTGCCCATTCATCTCCTCCCTCACTGTCCATTCATCTCCTCCATCACTGCCCATTCACCTTCTCCCTCACTGTCCATCCACCTCCTCCCGCACTGTCCATCCAACTCCTCCCTCACTGCCTATCCACCTCCTCCCTCACTGTCCATCCACCTCCTCCCTCACTGTCCGTTCAGCTCCTCCATTACTGCCCATCCACCTCCTCCATCACTGTCCATCCACCTCCTCCCTCACTGTCCATTCAACTCCTCCCTCACTGTCCATCCACCTTCTCCCTCACTGACAATTCATCCCCTCCCTCACTGTCCATTCATCTCCTCCCTCACTGTGATCCACCTCCTCCATCACTGCCCACCCACCTCCTCCATCACTGTCCATCCACCTCCTCCCTCACTGTCCATCCATCTCCTCCCTAACTGCCCATTCACCTTCCCCATCACTGTTCATCCACCTCCTCCATCACTGCCCATCCACCTTCTCTATCACAGTCCATCCACCTCCTCCCTCACTATCCATCCACCTCCTCCCTCACTGCCCATTCATGTCCTCCATCACTGCCCATCCACCTCCTCCCTGACTGTCCAT
>NW_027278047.1:0-20579 GCF_030028105.1 Mobula birostris
TATGACTCTATGCTGTAGTGCTCTATGAATCCAAGACTGTGCTGTAGTGCTCTATGACTCTATGACTCTGTGCTGTTGTGCTCTATGATTCTATCACTCTCTGCTGTAGTGCTCTATGACTCTATGCTGTAGTGCTCTATGTCTCTATGACTCTCTGTTGTACTGCTCTATGACTCTATGACTCTGTGCTGTAGTGCTCTCTGACTCTGTACTGTAGTGCTCTATGATCCAATCACTCTGTGCTGTAGTGTTCTGTGACTCTGTGCTGTAGTGCTCTATGACTCTATGAATCTGTGCTGTAGTGCTCTATCACTCTATGACACTGTGCTGTAGTGCTCTATGTCTCTATGACTCTATGCTGTAGTGCTCTATGAATCCAAGACTGTGCTGTAGTGCTCTATGACTCTATGACTCTGTGCTGTTGTGCTCTATGATTCTATCACTCTCTGCTGTAGTGCTCTATGACTCTATGCTGTAGTGCTCTATGACTCTGTGCTGTAGTGCTCTATGACTCTACGAATCTGTGCCTTAGTGCTCTATGACTCTATCACTCTGTGCTGTAGTGCTCTATGACGCTGTGCTGTAATGCTCTATCACTCTATGACTCTGTGCTCCAGTGCTCTGTGAGACTATGACTCTGTGCTGTAGTGCTCTCTGACTCTGTGACTCTGTGACTCTGTGCTGTAGTGCTCTATGACTCTGTGCTGTAGTGCTTTATGACTCTATGACTCTCTGCTGTAGTGCTCTATGACTCTGTGCTTTAGTGGTCTTTGACTCTATGACTCTGTGCTGTAGTGCTCTATGTCTCTTTGACTCTGTGCTGTAGTGCTCTGTGACTCTATGACTGTGCTGTAGTGCTCTATGACTCTATCACTCGGTGCTGTAGTGCTCTTTGGCTCTATCACTCTGTGCTGTAGTGCTCCATGATTCTATGACTTTGTGCTGTAGTGTTCTATGATGCTATGACTGTGCTGTAGTGCTCTATGATTCTACGACTCTGTGCTGTAGTGCTCTATGACTCTATCCTGCAGTGCTCTATGATCCTATGACTCTGTACAGCAGTGCTCTTTGACTCTGTGACTCCGTGCTGTAGTGCTCTGTGTCTCTTTGACTCTGTGCTGTAGTGCTCTATGATTCTATGACTCTGTGCTGTAGTGCTCTATGACTCTGTGCTGTAGTGTTCTGTGACTCTGTGCTGTAGTTCTCTATGACTCTATGACTCTGTGCTGTAATGCTCTATGACTCTATCACTCGGTGCTGTAGTGCTCTTTGGCTCTATGACTCTGTGCTGTAGTGCTCCCTGATTCTATGACTCTCTGCCGTAGTGCTCTATGACTCTGTGCGATAGTGCTCTATGACTCTATGACTCTGTGCTGTAGTGCTCTATGATGCTATGACTGTTCTATAGTGCTCTATCACTCTATGACTGTGCTGTAGTGCTCTATAACTCTATGACTCTGTGCTGTAGTGCTCTATGACTCTGTGCTGTACTGCTCTATGACTCTGTGCTTTCGTGCTCTTTGACTCTGTGACTCTGTGCTGTAGTGCTCCATGTCTCCTTGACTCTGTGCTGTAGTGCTCTATGATTCTACGACTCTGTGCTGTAGTGCTCTATGTCTCTGTGACTCTGTGCTGTAGTGCTCTATGTCTCTATGACTCTCTGCTGTACTGCTCTATGACTCTATGACTCTGTGCTGTAGTGCTCTCTGACTCTGTACTGTAGTGCTCTATGATCCTATCACTCTGTGCTGTAGTGTTCTGTGACTCTGTGCTGTAGTGCTCTATGACTCTATGAATCTGTGCTGTAGTGCTCTATCACTCTATGACACTGTGCTGTAGTGCTCTATGTCTCTATGACTCTGTGCTGTAGTGCTCTATGACTATGCTGTAGTGCTCTATGACTCTATGACTCTATGCTGTAGTGCTCTTTGACTCCAAGACTGTGTGTAGTGCTCTATCACTCTATGACACTATGCTGTAGTGCTCTATGTCTCTATGACTCTGTACTGTAGTGCTCTATGACTATGCTGTAGTGCTCTATGACTCTCTGACTCTATGCTGTAGTGATCTATGAATCCAAGACTGTGCTGTAGTGCTCTATGACTCTATGACTCTGTACTGTTGTGCTCTATGATTCTATCACTCTCTGCTGTAGTGCTCTATGACTCTATGCTGTAGTGCTCTATGACTCTGTGCTGTAGTGCTCTATGACTCTACGAATCTGTGCCTTAGTGCTCTATGACTGTGCTGTAGTGCTCTATGACTCTATGACTCTGTGCTGTAGTGCTCTATGACGCTGTGCTGTAATGCTCTATCACTCTATGACTCTGTGCTCCAGTGCTCTGTGAGACTATGACTCTGTGCTGTAGTGCTCTCTGACTCTGTGACTCTGTGACTCTGTGCTGTAGTGCTCTATGACTCTGTGCTGTAGTGCTTTATGACTCTATGACTCTCTGCTGTAGTGCTCTGTGACTCAAAGACTGTGCTGTAGTGCTCTATGACTCTGTGACTCTGTGCTATTGTACTCTATGATTCTATTACTCTGTGCTGTAGTGCTCTATGACTCTATGACTCTGTGCTATAGTACTCTAAGATTCTATGACTCTGTGCTGTAGTGCTCTATGACTGTGATGTAGTGCTCTATGACTGTATGACTCTGTGCTGTAGTTCTCTCTGACTCTATACTGTAGTGCTCTATGACCCTATAACTCTGTACAGCAGTGCTCTTTGACTCTGTGACTCCGTGCTGTAGTGCTCTGTGTCTCTTTGACTCTGTGCTGTAGTGCTCTATGATTCTATGACTCTGTGCTGTAGTGCTCTATGACTCTGTGCTGTAGTGTTCTGTGACTCTGTGCTGTAGTTCTCTATGACTCTATGACTCTGTGCTGTAATGCTCTATGACTCTATCACTCGGTGCTGTAGTGCTCTTTGGCTCTATGACTCTGTGCTGTAGTGCTCCCTGATTCTATGACTCTCTACCGTAGTGTTCTGTGACTCTGTGCTGTAGTGCTCTATGACTCTATGAATCTGTGCTGTAGTGCTCTATCACTCTATGACACTGTGCTGTAGTGTTCTATCTCTCTATGACTCTGTGCTGTAGTGCTCTATGACTATGCTGTAGTGCTCTATGACTCTATGACTCTATGCTGTAGTGCTCTATGACTCCAAAACTGTGTGCAGTGCTCTATCACTCTATGACACTGTGCTGTAATGCTCTATGTCTCTATGACTCTGTGCTGTAGTGTTCTGTGACTCTGTGCTGTAGTTCTCTATGACTCTATGACTCTGTGCTGTAATGCTCTATGACTCTATCACTCGGTGCTGTAGTGCTCTTTGGCTCTATGACTCTGTGCTGTAGTGCTCCCTGATTCTATGACTCTCTGCCGTAGTGCTCTATGACTCTGTGCGATAGTGCTCTATGACTCTATGACTCTGTGCTGTAGTGCTCTATGATGCTATGACTGTTCTATAGTGCTCTATCACTCTATGACTGTGCTGTAGTGCTCTATAACTCTATGACTCTGTGCTGTAGTGCTCTATGACTCTGTGCTGTACTGCTCTATGACTCTGTGCTTTCGTGCTCTTTGACTCTGTGACTCTGTGCTGTAGTGCTCCATGTCTCCTTGACTCTGTGCTGTAGTGCTCTATGATTCTACGACTCTGTGCTGTAGTGCTCTATGTCTCTGTGACTCTGTGCTGTAGTGCTCTATGTCTCTATGACTCTCTGCTGTACTGCTCTATGACTCTATGACTCTGTGCTGTAGTGCTCTCTGACTCTGTACTGTAGTGCTCTATGATCCTATCACTCTGTGCTGTAGTGTTCTGTGACTCTGTGCTGTAGTGCTCTATGACTCTATGAATCTGTGCTGTAGTGCTCTATCACTCTATGACACTGTGCTGTAGTGCTCTATGTCTCTATGACTCTGTGCTGTAGTGCTCTATGACTATGCTGTAGTGCTCTATGACTCTATGACTCTATGCTGTAGTGCTCTATGACTCCAAGACTGTGTGTAGTGCTCTATCACTCTATGACACTATGCTGTAGTGCTCTATGTCTCTATGACTCTGTACTGTAGTGCTCTATGACTATGCTGTAGTGCTCTATGACTCTCTGACTCTATGCTGTAGTGCTCTATGAATCCAAGACTGTGCTGTAGTGCTCTATGACTCTATGACTCTGTGCTGTTGTGCTCTATGATTCTATCACTCTCTGCTGTAGTGCTCTATGACTCTATGCTGTAGTGCTCTATGACTCTGTGCTGTAGTGCTCTATGACTCTACGAATCTGTGCCTTAGTGCTCTATGACTGTGCTGTAGTGCTCTATGACTCTATGACTCTGTGCTGTAGTGCTCTATGACGCTGTGCTATAATGCTCTATCACTCTATGATTCTGTGCTCCAGTGCTCTGTGAGACTATGACTCTGTGCTGTAGTGCTCTCTGACTCTGTGACTCTGTGACTCTGTGCTGTAGTGCTCTATGACTCTGTGCTGTAGTGCTTTATGACTCTATGACTCTCTGCTGTAGTGCTCTATGACTCAAAGACTGTGCTGTAGTGCTCTATGACTCTGTGACTCTGTGCTATTGTACTCTATGATTCTATTACTCTGTGCTGTAGTGCTCTATGACTCTATGACTCTGTGCTATAGTACTCTAAGATTCTATGACTCTGTGCTGTAGTGCTCTATGACTGTGATGTAGTGCTCTATGACTGTATGACTCTGTGCTGTAGTTCTCTCTGACTCTATACTGTAGTGCTCTATGACCCTATAACTCTGT
This sequence comes from Mobula birostris, assembly GCF_030028105.1. Lineage (NCBI taxonomy): Eukaryota > Metazoa > Chordata > Chondrichthyes > Myliobatiformes > Myliobatidae > Mobula > Mobula birostris. Next base: position 4,779 of record NW_027278047.1, read on the forward strand.
ACAGCAGTGCTCTTTGACTCTGTGACTCCGTGCTGTCGTGCTCTGTGTCTCTTTGACTCTGTGCTGTAGTGCTCTATGATTCTATGACTCTGTGCTGTAGTGCTCTATGACTCTGTGCTGTAGTGTTCTGTGACTCTGTGCTGTAGTTCTCTATGACTCTATGACTCTGTGCTGTAATGCTCTATGACTCTATCACTCGGTGCTGTAGTGCTCTTTGGCTCTATGACTCTGTGCTGTAGTGCTCCCTGATTCTATGACTCTCTACCGTAGTGCTCTATGACTCTGTGCGATAGTGCTCTATGACTCTATGACTCTGTGCTGTAGTGCTCTATGATGCTATGACTGTTCTATAGTGCTCTATCACTCTATGACTCTGTGCTGTAGTGCTCTATAACTCTATGACTCTGTGCTGTAGTGCTCTATGACTCTGTGCTGTACTGCTCTATGACTCTGTGCTTTCGTGCTCTTTGACTCTGTGAATCTGTGCTGTAGTGCTCCATGTCTCTTTGACTCTGTGCTGTAGTGCTCTATGATTCTACGACTCTGTGCTGTAGTGCTCTATGTCTCTGTGACTCTGTGCTGTAGTACTCTATGTCTCTATGACTCTCTGTTGTACTGCTCTATGACTCTATGACTCTGTGCTGTAGTGCTCTCTGACTCTGTACTGTAGTGCTCTATGATCCTATCACTCTGTGCTGTAGTGTTCTGTGACTCTGTGCTGTAGTGCTCTATGACTCTATGAATCTGTGCTGTAGTGCTCTATCACTCTATGACACTGTGCTGTAGTGCTCTATGTCTCTATGACTCTATGCTGTAGTGCTCTATGAATCCAAGACTGTGCTGTAGTGCTCTATGACTCTATGACTCTGTGCTGTTGTGCTCTATGATTCTATCACTCTCTGCTGTAGTGCTCTATGACTCTATGCTGTAGTGCTCTATGACTCTGTGCTGTAGTGCTCTATGACTCTACGAATCTGTGCCTTAGTGCTCTATGACTGTGCTGTAGTGCTCTATGACTCTATCACTCTGTGCTGTAGTGCTCTATGACGCTGTGCTGTAATGCTCTATCACTCTATGACTCTGTGCTCCAGTGCTCTGTGAGACTATGACTCTGTGCTGTAGTGCTCTCTGACTCTGTGACTCTGTGACTCTGTGCTGTAGTGCTCTATGACTCTGTGCTGTAGTGCTTTATGACTCTATGACTCTCTGCTGTAGTGCTCTATGACTCTGTGCTTTAGTGGTCTTTGACTCTATGACTCTGTGCTGTAGTGCTCTATGTCTCTTTGACTCTGTGCTGTAGTGCTCTGTGACTCTATGACTGTGCTGTAGTGCTCTATGACTCTATCACTCGGTGCTGTAGTGCTCTTTGGCTCTATCACTCTGTGCTGTAGTGCTCCATGATTCTATGACTTTGTGCTGTAGTGTTCTATGATGCTATGACTGTGCTGTAGTGCTCTATGATTCTACGACTCTGTGCTGTAGTGCTCTATGACTCTATCCTGCAGTGCTCTATGATCCTATGACTCTGTACAGCAGTGCTCTTTGACTCTGTGACTCCGTGCTGTAGTGCTCTGTGTCTCTTTGACTCTGTGCTGTAGTGCTCTATGATTCTATGACTCTGTGCTGTAGTGCTCTATGACTCTGTGCTGTAGTGTTCTGTGACTCTGTGCTGTAGTTCTCTATGACTCTATCACTCGGTGCTGTAGTGCTCTTTGGCTCTATGACTCTGTGCTGTAGTGCTCCCTGATTCTATGACTCTCTGCCGTAGTGCTCTATGACTCTGTGCGATAGTGCTCTATGACTCTATGACTCTGTGCTGTAGTGCTCTATGATGCTATGACTGTTCTATAGTGCTCTATCACTCTATGACTGTGCTGTAGTGCTCTATAACTCTATGACTCTGTGCTGTAGTGCTCTATGACTCTGTGCTGTACTGCTCTATGACTCTGTGCTTTCGTGCTCTTTGACTCTGTGACTCTGTGCTGTAGTGCTCCATGTCTCCTTGACTCTGTGCTGTAGTGCTCTATGATTCTACGACTCTGTGCTGTAGTGCTCTATGTCTCTGTGACTCTGTGCTGTAGTGCTCTATGTCTCTATGACTCTCTGCTGTACTGCTCTATGACTCTATGACTCTGTGCTGTAGTGCTCTCTGACTCTGTACTGTAGTGCTCTATGATCCTATCACTCTGTGCTGTAGTGTTCTGTGACTCTGTGCTGTAGTGCTCTATGACTCTATGAATCTGTGCTGTAGTGCTCTATCACTCTATGACACTGTGCTGTAGTGCTCTATGTCTCTATGACTCTGTGCTGTAGTGCTCTATGACTATGCTGTAGTGCTCTATGACTCTATGACTCTATGCTGTAGTGCTCTTTGACTCCAAGACTGTGTGTAGTGCTCTATCACTCTATGACACTATGCTGTAGTGCTCTATGTCTCTATGACTCTGTACTGTAGTGCTCTATGACTATGCTGTAGTGCTCTATGACTCTCTGACTCTATGCTGTAGTGATCTATGAATCCAAGACTGTGCTGTAGTGCTCTATGACTCTATGACTCTGTACTGTTGTGCTCTATGATTCTATCACTCTCTGCTGTAGTGCTCTATGACTCTATGCTGTAGTGCTCTATGACTCTGTGCTGTAGTGCTCTATGACTCTACGAATCTGTGCCTTAGTGCTCTATGACTGTGCTGTAGTGCTCTATGACTCTATGACTCTGTGCTGTAGTGCTCTATGACGCTGTGCTGTAATGCTCTATCACTCTATGACTCTGTGCTCCAGTGCTCTGTGAGACTATGACTCTGTGCTGTAGTGCTCTCTGACTCTGTGACTCTGTGACTCTGTGCTGTAGTGCTCTATGACTCTGTGCTGTAGTGCTTTATGACTCTATGACTCTCTGCTGTAGTGCTCTGTGACTCAAAGACTGTGCTGTAGTGCTCTATGACTCTGTGACTGTGCTATTGTACTCTATGATTCTATTACTCTGTGCTGTAGTGCTCTATGACTCTATGACTCTGTGCTATAGTACTCTAAGATTCTATGACTCTGTGCTGTAGTGCTCTATGACTGTGATGTAGTGCTCTATGACTGTATGACTCTGTGCTGTAGTTCTCTCTGACTCTATACTGTAGTGCTCTATGACCCTATAACTCTGTACAGCAGTGCTCTTTGACTCTGTGACTCCGTGCTGTAGTGCTCTGTGTCTCTTTGACTCTGTGCTGTAGTGCTCTATGATTCTATGACTCTGTGCTGTAGTGCTCTATGACTCTGTGCTGTAGTGTTCTGTGACTCTGTGCTGTAGTTCTCTATGACTCTATGACTCTGTGCTGTAATGCTCTATGACTCTATCACTCGGTGCTGTAGTGCTCTTTGGCTCTATGACTCTGTGCTGTAGTGCTCTGTGACTCTATGACTGTGCTGTAGTGCTCTATGACTCTATCACTCGGTGCTGTAGTGCTCTTTGGCTCTATCACTCTGTGCTGTAGTGCTCCATGATTCTATGACTTTGTGCTGTAGTGTTCTATGATGCTATGACTGTGCTGTAGTGCTCTATGATTCTACGACTCTGTGCTGTAGTGCTCTATGACTCTATCCTGCAGTGCTCTATGATCCTATGACTCTGTACAGCAGTGCTCTTTGACTCTGTGACTCCGTGCTGTAGTGCTCTGTGTCTCTTTGACTCTGTGCTGTAGTGCTCTATGATTCTATGACTCTGTGCTGTAGTGCTCTATGACTCTGTGCTGTAGTGTTCTGTGACTCTGTGCTGTAGTTCTCTATGACTCTATCACTCGGTGCTGTAGTGCTCTTTGGCTCTATGACTCTGTGCTGTAGTGCTCCCTGATTCTATGACTCTCTGCCGTAGTGCTCTATGACTCTGTGCGATAGTGCTCTATGACTCTATGACTCTGTGCTGTAGTGCTCTATGATGCTATGACTGTTCTATAGTGCTCTATCACTCTATGACTGTGCTGTAGTGCTCTATAACTCTATGACTCTGTGCTGTAGTGCTCTATGACTCTGTGCTGTACTGCTCTATGACTCTGTGCTTTCGTGCTCTTTGACTCTGTGACTCTGTGCTGTAGTGCTCCATGTCTCCTTGACTCTGTGCTGTAGTGCTCTATGATTCTACGACTCTGTGCTGTAGTGCTCTATGTCTCTGTGACTCTGTGCTGTAGTGCTCTATGTCTCTATGACTCTCTGCTGTACTGCTCTATGACTCTATGACTCTGTGCTGTAGTGCTCTCTGACTCTGTACTGTAGTGCTCTATGATCCTATCACTCTGTGCTGTAGTGTTCTGTGACTCTGTGCTGTAGTGCTCTATGACTCTATGAATCTGTGCTGTAGTGCTCTATCACTCTATGACACTGTGCTGTAGTGCTCTATGTCTCTATGACTCTGTGCTGTAGTGCTCTATGACTATGCTGTAGTGCTCTATGACTCTATGACTCTATGCTGTAGTGCTCTTTGACTCCAAGACTGTGTGTAGTGCTCTATCACTCTATGACACTATGCTGTAGTGCTCTATGTCTCTATGACTCTGTACTGTAGTGCTCTATGACTATGCTGTAGTGCTCTATGACTCTCTGACTCTATGCTGTAGTGATCTATGAATCCAAGACTGTGCTGTAGTGCTCTATGACTCTATGACTCTGTACTGTTGTGCTCTATGATTCTATCACTCTCTGCTGTAGTGCTCTATGACTCTATGCTGTAGTGCTCTATGACTCTGTGCTGTAGTGCTCTATGACTCTACGAATCTGTGCCTTAGTGCTCTATGACTGTGCTGTAGTGCTCTATGACTCTATGACTCTGTGCTGTAGTGCTCTATGACGCTGTGCTGTAATGCTCTATCACTCTATGACTCTGTGCTCCAGTGCTCTGTGAGACTATGACTCTGTGCTGTAGTGCTCTCTGACTCTGTGACTCTGTGACTCTGTGCTGTAGTGCTCTATGACTCTGTGCTGTAGTGCTTTATGACTCTATGACTCTCTGCTGTAGTGCTCTGTGACTCAAAGACTGTGCTGTAGTGCTCTATGACTCTGTGACTCTGTGCTATTGTACTCTATGATTCTATTACTCTGTGCTGTAGTGCTCTATGACTCTATGACTCTGTGCTATAGTACTCTAAGATTCTATGACTCTGTGCTGTAGTGCTCTATGACTGTGATGTAGTGCTCTATGACTGTATGACTCTGTGCTGTAGTTCTCTCTGACTCTATACTGTAGTGCTCTATGACCCTATAACTCTGTACAGCAGTGCTCTTTGACTCTGTGACTCCGTGCTGTAGTGCTCTGTGTCTCTTTGACTCTGTGCTGTAGTGCTCTATGATTCTATGACTCTGTGCTGTAGTGCTCTATGACTCTGTGCTGTAGTGTTCTGTGACTCTGTGCTGTAGTTCTCTATGACTCTATGACTCTGTGCTGTAATGCTCTATGACTCTATCACTCGGTGCTGTAGTGCTCTTTGGCTCTATGACTCTGTGCTGTAGTGCTCCCTGATTCTATGACTCTCTACCGTAGTGTTCTGTGACTCTGTGCTGTAGTGCTCTATGACTCTATGAATCTGTGCTGTAGTGCTCTATCACTCTATGACACTGTGCTGTAGTGTTCTATCTCTCTATGACTCTGTGCTGTAGTGCTCTATGACTATGCTGTAGTGCTCTATGACTCTATGACTCTATGCTGTAGTGCTCTATGACTCCAAAACTGTGTGCAGTGCTCTATCACTCTATGACACTGTGCTGTAATGCTCTATGTCTCTATGACTCTGTGCTGTAGTGTTCTGTGACTCTGTGCTGTAGTTCTCTATGACTCTATGACTCTGTGCTGTAATGCTCTATGACTCTATCACTCGGTGCTGTAGTGCTCTTTGGCTCTATGACTCTGTGCTGTAGTGCTCCCTGATTCTATGACTCTCTACCGTAGTGTTCTGTGACTCTGTGCTGTAGTGCTCTATGACTCTATGAATCTGTGCTGTAGTGCTCTATCACTCTATGACACTGTGCTGTAGTGTTCTATCTCTCTATGACTCTGTGCTGTAGTGCTCTATGACTATGCTGTAGTGCTCTATGACTCTATGACTCTATGCTGTAGTGCTCTATGACTCCAAAACTGTGTGCAGTGCTCTATCACTCTATGACACTGTGCTGTAATGCTCTATGTCTCTATGACTCTGTGCTGTAGTGTTCTGTGACTCTGTGCTGTAGTTCTCTATGACTCTATGACTCTGTGCTGTAATGCTCTATGACTCTATCACTCGGTGCTGTAGTGCTCTTTGGCTCTATGACTCTGTGCTGTAGTGCTCCCTGATTCTATGACTCTCTGCCGTAGTGCTCTATGACTCTGTGCGATAGTGCTCTATGACTCTATGACTCTGTGCTGTAGTGCTCTATGATGCTATGACTGTTCTATAGTGCTCTATCACTCTATGACTGTGCTGTAGTGCTCTATAACTCTATGACTCTGTGCTGTAGTGCTCTATGACTCTGTGCTGTACTGCTCTATGACTCTGTGCTTTCGTGCTCTTTGACTCTGTGACTCTGTGCTGTAGTGCTCCATGTCTCCTTGACTCTGTGCTGTAGTGCTCTATGATTCTACGACTCTGTGCTGTAGTGCTCTATGTCTCTGTGACTCTGTGCTGTAGTGCTCTATGTCTCTATGACTCTCTGCTGTACTGCTCTATGACTCTATGACTCTGTGCTGTAGTGCTCTCTGACTCTGTACTGTAGTGCTCTATGATCCTATCACTCTGTGCTGTAGTGTTCTGTGACTCTGTGCTGTAGTGCTCTATGACTCTATGAATCTGTGCTGTAGTGCTCTATCACTCTATGACACTGTGCTGTAGTGCTCTATGTCTCTATGACTCTGTGCTGTAGTGCTCTATGACTATGCTGTAGTGCTCTATGACTCTATGACTCTATGCTGTAGTGCTCTATGACTCCAAGACTGTGTGTAGTGCTCTATCACTCTATGACACTATGCTGTAGTGCTCTATGTCTCTATGACTCTGTACTGTAGTGCTCTATGACTATGCTGTAGTGCTCTATGACTCTCTGACTCTATGCTGTAGTGCTCTATGAATCCAAGACTGTGCTGTAGTGCTCTATGACTCTATGACTCTGTGCTGTTGTGCTCTATGATTCTATCACTCTCTGCTGTAGTGCTCTATGACTCTATGCTGTAGTGCTCTATGACTCTGTGCTGTAGTGCTCTATGACTCTACGAATCTGTGCCTTAGTGCTCTATGACTGTGCTGTAGTGCTCTATGACTCTATGACTCTGTGCTGTAGTGCTCTATGACGCTGTGCTATAATGCTCTATCACTCTATGATTCTGTGCTCCAGTGCTCTGTGAGACTATGACTCTGTGCTGTAGTGCTCTCTGACTCTGTGACTCTGTGACTCTGTGCTGTAGTGCTCTATGACTCTGTGCTGTAGTGCTTTATGACTCTATGACTCTCTGCTGTAGTGCTCTATGACTCAAAGACTGTGCTGTAGTGCTCTATGACTCTGTGACTCTGTGCTATTGTACTCTATGATTCTATTACTCTGTGCTGTAGTGCTCTATGACTCTATGACTCTGTGCTATAGTACTCTAAGATTCTATGACTCTGTGCTGTAGTGCTCTATGACTGTGATGTAGTGCTCTATGACTGTATGACTCTGTGCTGTAGTTCTCTCTGACTCTATACTGTAGTGCTCTATGACCCTATAACTCTGTACAGCAGTGCTCTTTGACTCTGTGACTCCGTGCTGTAGTGCTCTGTGTCTCTTTGACTCTGTGCTGTAGTGCTCTATGATTCTATGACTCTGTGCTGTAGTGCTCTATGACTCTGTGCTGTAGTGTTCTGTGACTCTGTGCTGTAGTTCTCTATGACTCTATGACTCTGTGCTGTAATGCTCTATGACTCTATCACTCGGTGCTGTAGTGCTCTTTGGCTCTATGACTCTGTGCTGTAGTGCTCCCTGATTCTATGACTCTCTACCGTAGTGCTCTATGACTCTGTGCGATAGTGCTCTATGACTCTATGACTCTGTGCTGTAGTGCTCTATGATGCTATGACTGTTCTATAGTGCTCTATCACTCTATGACTCTGTGCTGTAGTGCTCTATAACTCTATGACTCTGTGCTGTAGTGCTCTATGACTCTGTGCTGTACTGCTCTATGACTCTGTGCTTTCGTGCTCTTTGACTCTGTGAATCTGTGCTGTAGTGCTCCATGTCTCTTTGACTCTGTGCTGTAGTGCTCTATGATTCTACGACTCTGTGCTGTAGTGCTCTATGTCTCTGTGACTCTGTGCTGTAGTACTCTATGTCTCTATGACTCTCTGTTGTACTGCTCTATGACTCTATGACTCTGTGCTGTAGTGCTCTCTGACTCTGTACTGTAGTGCTCTATGATCCTATCACTCTGTGCTGTAGTGTTCTGTGACTCTGTGCTGTAGTGCTCTATGACTCTATGAATCTGTGCTGTAGTGCTCTATCACTCTATGACACTGTGCTGTAGTGCTCTATGTCTCTATGACTCTATGCTGTAGTGCTCTATGAATCCAAGACTGTGCTGTAGTGCTCTATGACTCTATGACTCTGTGCTGTTGTGCTCTATGATTCTATCACTCTCTGCTGTAGTGCTCTATGACTCTATGCTGTAGTGCTCTATGACTCTGTGCTGTAGTGCTCTATGACTCTACGAATCTGTGCCTTAGTGCTCTATGACTGTGCTGTAGTGCTCTATGACTCTATCACTCTGTGCTGTAGTGCTCTATGACGCTGTGCTGTAATGCTCTATCACTCTATGACTCTGTGCTCCAGTGCTCTGTGAGACTATGACTCTGTGCTGTAGTGCTCTCTGACTCTGTGACTCTGTGACTCTGTGCTGTAGTGCTCTATGACTCTGTGCTGTAGTGCTTTATGACTCTATGACTCTCTGCTGTAGTGCTCTATGACTCTGTGCTTTAGTGGTCTTTGACTCTATGACTCTGTGCTGTAGTGCTCTATGTCTCTTTGACTCTGTGCTGTAGTGCTCTGTGACTCTATGACTGTGCTGTAGTGCTCTATGACTCTATCACTCGGTGCTGTAGTGCTCTTTGGCTCTATCACTCTGTGCTGTAGTGCTCCATGATTCTATGACTTTGTGCTGTAGTGTTCTATGATGCTATGACTGTGCTGTAGTGCTCTATGATTCTACGACTCTGTGCTGTAGTGCTCTATGACTCTATCCTGCAGTGCTCTATGATCCTATGACTCTGTACAGCAGTGCTCTTTGACTCTGTGACTCCGTGCTGTAGTGCTCTGTGTCTCTTTGACTCTGTGCTGTAGTGCTCTATGATTCTATGACTCTGTGCTGTAGTGCTCTATGACTCTGTGCTGTAGTGTTCTGTGACTCTGTGCTGTAGTTCTCTATGACTCTATGACTCTGTGCTGTAATGCTCTATGACTCTATCACTCGGTGCTGTAGTGCTCTTTGGCTCTATGACTGTGCTGTAGTGCTCCCTGATTCTATGACTCTCTGCCGTAGTGCTCTATGACTCTGTGCGATAGTGCTCTATGACTCTATGACTCTGTGCTGTAGTGCTCTATGATGCTATGACTGTTCTATAGTGCTCTATCACTCTATGACTGTGCTGTAGTGCTCTATAACTCTATGACTCTGTGCTGTAGTGCTCTATGACTCTGTGCTGTACTGCTCTATGACTCTGTGCTTTCGTGCTCTTTGACTCTGTGACTCTGTGCTGTAGTGCTCCATGTCTCCTTGACTCCGTGCTGTAGTGCTCTATGATTCTACGACTCTGTGCTGTAGTGCTCTATGTCTCTGTGACTCTGTGCTGTAGTGCTCTATGTCTCTATGACTCTCTGCTGTACTGCTCTATGACTCTATGACTCTGTGCTGTAGTGCTCTCTGACTCTGTACTGTAGTGCTCTATGATCCTATCACTCTGTGCTGTAGTGTTCTGTGACTCTGTGCTGTAGTGCTCTATGACTCTATGAATCTGTGCTGTAGTGCTCTATCACTCTATGACACTGTGCTGTAGTGCTCTATGTCTCTATGACTCTGTGCTGTAGTGCTCTATGACTATGCTGTAGTGCTCTATGACTCTATGACTCTATGCTGTAGTGCTCTTTGACTCCAAGACTGTGTGTAGTGCTCTATCACTCTATGACACTATGCTGTAGTGCTCTATGTCTCTATGACTCTGTACTGTAGTGCTCTATGACTATGCTGTAGTGCTCTATGACTCTCTGACTCTATGCTGTAGTGATCTATGAATCCAAGACTGTGCTGTAGTGCTCTATGACTCTATGACTCTGTACTGTTGTGCTCTATGATTCTATCACTCTCTGCTGTAGTGCTCTATGACTCTATGCTGTAGTGCTCTATGACTCTGTGCTGTAGTGCTCTATGACTCTACGAATCTGTGCCTTAGTGCTCTATGACTGTGCTGTAGTGCTCTATGACTCTATGACTCTGTGCTGTAGTGCTCTATGACGCTGTGCTGTAATGCTCTATCACTCTATGACTCTGTGCTCCAGTGCTCTGTGAGACTATGACTCTGTGCTGTAGTGCTCTCTGACTCTGTGACTCTGTGACTCTGTGCTGTAGTGCTCTATGACTCTGTGCTGTAGTGCTTTATGACTCTATGACTCTCTGCTGTAGTGCTCTGTGACTCAAAGACTGTGCTGTAGTGCTCTATGACTCTGTGACTCTGTGCTATTGTACTCTATGATTCTATTACTCTGTGCTGTAGTGCTCTATGACTCTATGACTCTGTGCTATAGTACTCTAAGATTCTATGACTCTGTGCTGTAGTGCTCTATGACTGTGATGTAGTGCTCTATGACTGTATGACTCTGTGCTGTAGTTCTCTCTGACTCTATACTGTAGTGCTCTATGACCCTATAACTCTGTACAGCAGTGCTCTTTGACTCTGTGACTCCGTGCTGTAGTGCTCTGTGTCTCTTTGACTCTGTGCTGTAGTGCTCTATGATTCTATGACTCTGTGCTGTAGTGCTCTATGACTCTGTGCTGTAGTGTTCTGTGACTCTGTGCTGTAGTTCTCTATGACTCTATGACTCTGTGCTGTAATGCTCTATGACTCTATCACTCGGTGCTGTAGTGCTCTTTGGCTCTATGACTCTGTGCTGTAGTGCTCCCTGATTCTATGACTCTCTACCGTAGTGTTCTGTGACTCTGTGCTGTAGTGCTCTATGACTCTATGAATCTGTGCTGTAGTGCTCTATCACTCTATGACACTGTGCTGTAGTGTTCTATCTCTCTATGACTCTGTGCTGTAGTGCTCTATGACTATGCTGTAGTGCTCTATGACTCTATGACTCTATGCTGTAGTGCTCTATGACTCCAAAACTGTGTGCAGTGCTCTATCACTCTATGACACTGTGCTGTAATGCTCTATGTCTCTATGACTCTGTGCTGTAGTGTTCTGTGACTCTGTGCTGTAGTTCTCTATGACTCTATGACTCTGTGCTGTAATGCTCTATGACTCTATCACTCGGTGCTGTAGTGCTCTTTGGCTCTATGACTCTGTGCTGTAGTGCTCCCTGATTCTATGACTCTCTGCCGTAGTGCTCTATGACTCTGTGCGATAGTGCTCTATGACTCTATGACTCTGTGCTGTAGTGCTCTATGATGCTATGACTGTTCTATAGTGCTCTATCACTCTATGACTGTGCTGTAGTGCTCTATAACTCTATGACTCTGTGCTGTAGTGCTCTATGACTCTGTGCTGTACTGCTCTATGACTCTGTGCTTTCGTGCTCTTTGACTCTGTGACTCTGTGCTGTAGTGCTCCATGTCTCCTTGACTCTGTGCTGTAGTGCTCTATGATTCTACGACTCTGTGCTGTAGTGCTCTATGTCTCTGTGACTCTGTGCTGTAGTGCTCTATGTCTCTATGACTCTCTGCTGTACTGCTCTATGACTCTATGACTCTGTGCTGTAGTGCTCTCTGACTCTGTACTGTAGTGCTCTATGATCCTATCACTCTGTGCTGTAGTGTTCTGTGACTCTGTGCTGTAGTGCTCTATGACTCTATGAATCTGTGCTGTAGTGCTCTATCACTCTATGACACTGTGCTGTAGTGCTCTATGTCTCTATGACTCTGTGCTGTAGTGCTCTATGACTATGCTGTAGTGCTCTATGACTCTATGACTCTATGCTGTAGTGCTCTTTGACTCCAAGACTGTGTGTAGTGCTCTATCACTCTATGACACTATGCTGTAGTGCTCTATGTCTCTATGACTCTGTACTGTAGTGCTCTATGACTATGCTGTAGTGCTCTATGACTCTCTGACTCTATGCTGTAGTGATCTATGAATCCAAGACTGTGCTGTAGTGCTCTATGACTCTATGACTCTGTACTGTTGTGCTCTATGATTCTATCACTCTCTGCTGTAGTGCTCTATGACTCTATGCTGTAGTGCTCTATGACTCTGTGCTGTAGTGCTCTATGACTCTACGAATCTGTGCCTTAGTGCTCTATGACTGTGCTGTAGTGCTCTATGACTCTATGACTCTGTGCTGTAGTGCTCTATGACGCTGTGCTGTAATGCTCTATCACTCTATGACTCTGTGCTCCAGTGCTCTGTGAGACTATGACTCTGTGCTGTAGTGCTCTCTGACTCTGTGACTCTGTGACTCTGTGCTGTAGTGCTCTATGACTCTGTGCTGTAGTGCTTTATGACTCTATGACTCTCTGCTGTAGTGCTCTGTGACTCAAAGACTGTGCTGTAGTGCTCTATGACTCTGTGACTCTGTGCTATTGTACTCTATGATTCTATTACTCTGTGCTGTAGTGCTCTATGACTCTATGACTCTGTGCTATAGTACTCTAAGATTCTATGACTCTGTGCTGTAGTGCTCTATGACTGTGATGTAGTGCTCTATGACTGTATGACTCTGTGCTGTAGTTCTCTCTGACTCTATACTGTAGTGCTCTATGACCCTATAACTCTGTACAGCAGTGCTCTTTGACTCTGTGACTCCGTGCTGTAGTGCTCTGTGTCTCTTTGACTCTGTGCTGTAGTGCTCTATGATTCTATGACTCTGTGCTGTAGTGCTCTATGACTCTGTGCTGTAGTGTTCTGTGACTCTGTGCTGTAGTTCTCTATGACTCTATGACTCTGTGCTGTAATGCTCTATGACTCTATCACTCGGTGCTGTAGTGCTCTTTGGCTCTATGACTCTGTGCTGTAGTGCTCCCTGATTCTATGACTCTCTACCGTAGTGTTCTGTGACTCTGTGCTGTAGTGCTCTATGACTCTATGAATCTGTGCTGTAGTGCTCTATCACTCTATGACACTGTGCTGTAGTGTTCTATCTCTCTATGACTCTGTGCTGTAGTGCTCTATGACTATGCTGTAGTGCTCTATGACTCTATGACTCTATGCTGTAGTGCTCTATGACTCCAAAACTGTGTGCAGTGCTCTATCACTCTATGACACTGTGCTGTAATGCTCTATGTCTCTATGACTCTGTGCTGTAGTGTTCTGTGACTCTGTGCTGTAGTTCTCTATGACTCTATGACTCTGTGCTGTAATGCTCTATGACTCTATCACTCGGTGCTGTAGTGCTCTTTGGCTCTATGACTCTGTGCTGTAGTGCTCCCTGATTCTATGACTCTCTGCCGTAGTGCTCTATGACTCTGTGCAATAGTGCTCTATGACTCTATGACTCTGTGCTGTAGTGCTCTATGATGCTATGACTGTTCTATAGTGCTCTATCACTCTATGACTGTGCTGTAGTGCTCTATAACTCTATGACTCTGTGCTGTAGTGCTCTATGACTCTGTGCTGTACTGCTCTATGACTCTGTGCTTTCGTGCTCTTTGACTCTGTGACTCTGTGCTGTAGTGCTCCATGTCTCCTTGACTCTGTGCTGTAGTGCTCTATGATTCTACGACTCTGTGCTGTAGTGCTCTATGTCTCTGTGACTCTGTGCTGTAGTGCTCTATGTCTCTATGACTCTCTGCTGTACTGCTCTATGACTCTATGACTCTGTGCTGTAGTGCTCTCTGACTCTGTACTGTAGTGCTCTATGTTCCTATCACTCTGTGCTGTAGTGTTCTGTGACTCTGTGCTGTAGTGCTCTATGACTCTATGAATCTGTGCTGTAGTGCTCTATCACTCTATGACACTGTGCTGTAGTGCTCTATGTCTCTATGACTCTGTGCTGTAGTGCTCTATGACTATGCTGTAGTGCTCTATGACTCTATGACTCTATGCTGTAGTGCTCTATGACTCCAAGACTGTGTGTAGTGCTCTATCACTCTATGACACTATGCTGTAGTGCTCTATGTCTCTATGACTCTGTACTGTAGTGCTCTATGACTATGCTGTAGTGCTCTATGACTCTCTGAACTCTATGCTGTAGTGCTCTATGAATCCAAGACTGTGCTGTAGTGCTCTATGACTCTATGGACTCTGTGCTGTTGTGCTCTATGATTCTATCACTCTCTGCTGTAGTGCTCTATGACTCTATGCTGTAGTGCTCTATGACTCCTGTGCTGTAGTGCTCTATGACTCTACGAATCTGTGCCTTAGTGCTCTATGACTGTGCTGTAGTGCTCTATGACTCTATGACTCCTGTGCTGTAGTGCTCTATGACGCTGTGCTATAATGCTCTATCACTCTATGATTCTGTGCTCCCAAGTGCTCCTGTGAGACTATGACTCTGTGCTGTAGTGCTCTCTGACTCTGTGACTCTGTGACTCTGTGCTGTAGTGCTCTATGACTCTGTGCTGTAAAGATGCTTTATGACTCTATGACTCTCTGCTGTAGTGCTCTATGACTCAAAGACTGTGCTGTAGTGCCTCTATGACTCTGTGACTCTGTGCTATTGTACTCTATGATTCTATTACTCTGTGCTGTAGTGCTCTATGACTCTATGACTCTGTGCTATAGTACTCTAAGATTCTATGACTCTGTGCTGTAGTGCTCTATGACTGTGATGTAGTGCTCTATGACTGTATGACTCTGTGCTGTAGTTCTCTCTGACTCTATACTGTAGTGCTCTATGACCCTATAATCTGTACAGCAGTGCTCTTTGACTCTGTGACTCCGTGCTGTAGTGCTCTGTGTCTCTTTGACTCTGTGCTGTAGTGCTCTATGATTCTATGACTCTGTGCTTGTAGTGCTCTATGACTCTGTGCTGTAGTGTTCTGTGACTCTGTGCTGTAGTTCTCTATGACTCTATGACTCTGTGCTGTAATGCTCTATGACTCTATCACTCGGTGCTGTAGTGCTCTTTGGCTCTATGACTCTGTGCTGTAGTGCTCCCTGATTCTATGACTCCTCTACCCGTAGTGCTCTATGACTCTGTGCGATAGTGCTCTATGACTCTATGACTCTGTGGCTGTAGTGCTCTATGATGCTATGACTGTTCTATAGTGCTCTATCACTCTATGATACTCTGTGCTGTAGTGCTCTATAACTCTATGACTCTGTGCTGTAGTGCTCTATGACTCTGTGCTGTACTTGCTCTATGACTCTGTGCTTTCGTGCTCTTTGACTCTGTGAATCTGTGCTGTAGTGCTCCATGTCTCTTTGACTCTGTGCTGTAGTGCTCTATGATTCTACGACTCTGTGCTGTAGTGCTCTATGTCTCTGTGACGTCTGTGCTGTAGTACTCTATGTCTCTATGACTCTCTGTTGTACTGCTCTATGACTCTATGACTCTGTGCTGTAGTGCTCTCTGACTCTGTACTGTAGTGCTCTATGATCCTATCACTCTGTGCTGTAGTGTTCTGTGACTCTGTGCTGTAGTGCTCTATGACTCTATGATCTGTGT
>NW_027278048.1:0-20562 GCF_030028105.1 Mobula birostris
TGGCAATACAGGAGAATCTATCAGAGGTGCGAGAAAATACAGTGATATAGGGGAAGTAATGATAGGTGCAAAAACATAGCGATATAGGTGAAGACATGCGAGGTGCGCGAAAACATGGCGATATGGGGTAAGCTATGAGAGGTGAGCAATAACACAGTGATCAAGGTGAAGCTATGGGATGTGCGCGAAAACAGCGATGTAGGCGAAGCTATGGGAGGTGCGTGAAAACACAGCAATATAGGGGAAGGTAGGAGAGGAGCACGAAAACACAGCGATATCGAAGAATGTATGGGAGGTGCGCGAAAACAGGGCGATATACGGGATTGCATGAGAGGTGCGCGAAGGCACAGTGATATAGGTGATGGTATGGGTGGTGCGCAAATACACAGCGATATAGGGGACGTTATGAGATGTGCATGAAAACACATCAATTTAGGGGAAGGTATGAGAGGTGCACGAAAACAGCGATGTAGGCGAAGCTATGGGATGTGCGCAAAAGCACAGCGATATAGGGGAAGTTATGAGATGTGCATGAATACACGGCGATAGTCGGGAAGCCAAGAGAGGTGTGCGAAAACACAGCGATATAGTGGAAGGCATGAGAGGAGAGCGAAAACAGGGCGATATAGGGGAGGTTATGAGAGGTGCATGAAAACACAGCGATATAGGGGAAGGTATGGAAGGTGCGCAAAACAGGGCGATATAGGGGAAGGTATGAGAGGTGCGCTAAGGCACAGCAATATAAGGGATGCTATGGGAGGTGCGCGAATACACAGCGATATAGGGGACGTTATGAGATGTGCATGAAAAGTCGGCAATATAGGGGAAGGTATAAGAGCTGCGCAAAAATACAGTGATATAGGAGTAGTTATGAGAGGTGCGTGAAAACACAACGATATAAGGGAAGGTATGAGAGGTGCACGAAAACACAACGATATAGGGGATGCTATGAGAGGTGCGCGAAAACACCGTAATATAGGGGAAGACATGAGAGGTATGCAAAAACAGGGCAATATAGTGGAACCTATGGGGATGTGCGCGAAAACAGCGATGAAGGCGAAGCTATGGGAGGTGTGCGAAAACACAGCGATATAGGGGACGGTATGAGATGTACATGAATACACGACGATATTGGGGAAGCCATGAGAGGTGCGTGAAAACACAGCGATATAGGGGAAGGTATGAGAGGTGCACGAAAACACAACGATATCGGGGAAGGTATGGGAGGTGCGCGAAAACAGGGCGATATACGGGAATGCATGAGAGGTGCGCGAAGGCACAGTGATATAGGGGATGGTATGGGAATTGCGCAAATACACAGCGATATAGGGGACATTATGAGATGTGCATGAAAACACATCAATATAGGGGAAGGTATGAGATGTGCGCAAAAATACATCGATATAGTGGAAGGTATTGGAGGTGTGCGAAAACAGCGATGTAGGCGAAGCTATGGGAGGTGCGCGAAAGCACAGCGATATAGGGGAAGGTGTGAGATGTGCATGAATACACGGCGATAGTCGGGAAGCCATGAGAGGTGTGCGAAAACACAGTGATATAGGGGAAGGTATGAGAGGAGCGCAAAAGCAGGGCGATATAGGGGAAGTTATGAGAGGTGCGTGAAAAACCCAGCGACATTGGGGACGTTATGAGATGTGCATGAAAACACGGTGATATTGGGGAAGGTATGAGAGGTGTGCGAAAAACACAGCGATATACGGGAATGCATGAGAGGTGCACGAAAACAGCGATATAGGTGAAGGAATGGGAGGTGCGTGAAAACAGGGCGATATTTGGGAAGGTATTAGAGGTGCGCGAAAGCACAGCGATATAAGGGAAACTATGGGAGGTGCACGAATACACAGCGATATAGAGGACGTTATGAGATGTGCATAACAAGTCGGCTATATAGGGTAAGTTATGAGAGGTGCGCAAAAACACGGCGATATAGGGGAAGCTATGAGAGGTGAGCAATAACACAGCGATAAAGGTGAATCTATGGGATGTGCGCGAAAAGGCTGCGATATAGAGGAAGTTATGAGAGGTGCGCAAGGCACAGCGATATGGGGGGGGTATGAGAGGTGCACGAAAACACAGCGATATAGGGGATGTGATGAGATATGCATGAAAACGCAGTAATATTAGGGAAGGTATGAGAGGTGCACAAAAACACAGCGATATAGGAGACGTTATGAGAGGTGTGTGAAAACACAGCGAAATGGGGGAGGTATGAGAGGTGCGCAAGGCACAGCGATATAGGGGATGTTATGGCAGTTGCGCGAATACACAGCGATATATGGGACGTTAAGAGATGTGCATGAAAACGCAGCGATATTGGGGATGCCATGAGAGGTGCGCAAAAATACGGCGATATAGGAGAAATTATGAGAGGTGCGTGAAAACACAGCGATATGGGGGAGGTATGAGAGGTGCATGAAAATACAGCGATATAGGGGAAGGTATGGAAGGTGCGCGAAAACAGGGCGATATAGGGGAAGGTATGAGAGGTGCGCGAAGGCACAGCAATATAAGGGATGCTATGGGAGGTGCGCGAATGCAAAGCGATATGGGGACGTTATGAGATGTGCATGAAAACACGGCTATATAGGAGAAGGTATAAGAGCTGCACAAAAATACAGTGATATAGGAGAAGTTATGATAGGTGCGTGAAAACACAGCGAGATAAGGGAAGGTATGAGAGGTGCACGAAAACAGCGATATTGGGGAAGGTATGGGAGGTGCGCGAAAACAGGGCGATAGAGGGGAAGTTATGAGAGGTGCGCGAAGGCACAGCGATATAGGGGATGCTATGAGAGGTGCGCGAAAACACCGTGATATAGGGGAAGACATGAGAGGTGCGCAAAAACAGGGCAATATAGTGGAACCTATGGGATGTGCGCGAAACCACGGCGATACAGGGGAATGTATCAGAGGTGCGAGAAAACACAGCGATATAGGGGACGCTATGGGACATGCGCAAAAAAACAGTGATATACGGGAAGGTATGAGAGGTGTGCGAGAACATGGCGATATAGGGGAAATTGTAAGAGGTGCGCGAAAACATGGCAATACAGGAGAATGTATCAGAGGTGCGAGAAAGCACAGCGATATAGGGGAAGTAATGATAGGAGCGAAAACATAGCGATATAGGTGAAGACATGCGAGGTGCGCGAAATCACGGCGATATAGGGTAAGCTATGAGAGGTGAGCAATAACACAGTGATCAAGGTGAAGCTATGGGATGTGTGCGAAAACAGCGATGTAGGCGAAGCTATGGGAGGTGCGTGAAAACACAGCGATATAGGGGACGGTGTGAGATGTGCATGAATACACGGCGATATTGGGGAAGCCGTGAGAGGTGCCTGAAAACACAGCAATATCGGGGAAGGTATGAGAGGTGTGCAAAAACACAGCGATATAGGAGAAGTTAAGAGAGGTGCGTGAAAACACAGCGATATAGGGGAAGGTATGAGAGGTGCACGAAGGCACAGCGATATAGGGGATGCTATGGGAGGTGTGCGAAAACACAGCGATATAGGAGACGGTATGAGATGTGCATAAAAACATGGCGATATAGGGGGAGGTATGAGAGTTGCGCGAAAACTTGGCGTTACAGGGGAATGCATCAGAGGTGCCAAAAAACACAGCTATGTAGTGCAATACATGAGAGGTGCGCAAAAACAGGACAATATAGTGGAAGCTATGGGATGTGCACGAAAACAGGGCGATATAGGGGAAGCTACGAGAGGTGCGCGAAAACACAACGATATAGGGGACGCAATGGGATGTGCACGAAAACACAGTATTATAGGGGAAGGTATGAGAGGTGTGCGAGAACACGGTGATAGAGGGAAAATTATGAGAGGTGTGCGAAAACACGGCAATACGGCAAAATGTATCAGATGTGCGCGAAAACACAGCAATATAGGGGAAGTATTGAGAGGAGTGAAAACATAGCGATCTAGGTGAAGACATGAGAGGTGCGTGAAAACATGGCGATATAGAGGAAGCTATGAGAGGTGAGCAAAAACACGGCGATACAGGGAAACCTATGAGAGGTGAGCAATAACACAGGGATAAAGTTGTATCTATGGGATGTGCGCGAAAAGACAGCGATATAGGGGAAGCTATGAGAGGTGTGCAAGGCACTGCGATATAGGGGATGCTATGAGAGGTGCGTGAATGCACAGCGATATAGGGGACGTGATGAGATGTGCATAAAAACGCAGCGATATTAGGGAAGGTATGACAGGTGCACGAAAACACAGATACATACGGGAAGGAATGGGAGGTGCACGAATACACAGCGATGTAGGGGAGGTTATGAGATGTGCATGATAACACAGCCATATGGGGGAAGTATTGAGAGGAGCGAAAACATAGCGATATAGGTGAAGACATGAGAGGCGAGCAAAAACACGGCGATACAGGGGAAGCTATGAGAGGTGAGCAATAACACAGCGATAAAGCTGAATCTATGGGATGTGCGTGAAAAGACAGCGATATAGGGGATGCTATGAGAGGTGCACGAATACACAGCGATATTGGGGACGTGATGAGATGTGTATGAAAACTCAGCGATATTAGGGAAGGTATGAGAGGTGCACAAAACTCAGTGATATAGGAGAAGTTATGAGAGGTGTGTGAAAACACAGCGATATAGGGGAAGGTATGAAAGGTGCATGAAAACACAGCGATATAGGGGAAGGAATTCAAGGTGCGCTAAAACAGGGCGATATAGGGGCAGGTATGAGAGGTACGCGAAGGCACAACGATATAGGGGATGCTATGGGAGGTGCGCGAATACACAGCGATATAGGGGACGTTATGAGATGTGCATAAATTCACGGCAATATAGGTGAAGTTATGAGAGGTGCGCAAAAATACAGCAATATAGGAGAAGTTATGAGAGGTGCGTGAAAACACAGCGATATAAGGGGAGGTATGAGAGGTACACAAAAACACAGCGATATAGGGGAAGGTATGGGAGGTGCTCGAAGGCACAGCAATATAGGGGATGGTATGGGAGGTGCACGAAAACACAGTGATATAGGGGAAGACATGAGAGGTGCGTGAAAACACAGCGATATAGGGGACGCTATTGGACGTGCGCGAAAACACAGTGATATAGGTGAAGACATGAGAGGTGCGCGAAAACACGGCGATATGGGGGAAGCTATGAGAGGTAAGCAATAACACAGCGATAAAGATGAAGTTATGGGATGTGTGCAACAACAGGGCGCTATAGCGGAAGGTATGAGAGGTGCACGTAAACACGGCGATATAGGGGAAAGTATGAGAGGTGCACGACAATTTGGCGTTAGAGGGGAAACCATCAGAGGTGCCAGAAAACACAGCGATGTAGTGGAAGGCTTGAGAGGTGCACGAAAACCGGGCAATATAGTGGAAGGTATGGGATGTGCGCGAAAACAGGGCGATATAGGGGAAGGTATGAGAGGTGCGCGAGAACATGGCGATATAGGGGAAATAATGAGAGGTGTGCGAAAACACAGCGATACGGGAGAATGTATCAATTGTGCGAGAAAACACAGCGATATAGGGGAAGTATTGAGAGGAGCGAAAACATAGCGATCTAGGTGAAGACATGAGAGGTGAGCAAAAACACGGCGATACAGGGGAAGCTATGAGAGGTGAGCAATAAAACAGCGATAAAGCTGAATCTATGGGATGTGCGCAAAAAGACAGCGATATAAGGGAAACTATGAGAGGTGCGCAAGGCACAGCGATATAGGGGATGCTATGGGAGGTGCGCGAATACACAGCGATATAGGGGACGTGATGAGATGTGCATGAAAACTCAGCGATATTAGGGAAGGTATGAGAGGTGCACAAAAACTCAGTGATATAGGAGAAGTTATGAGAGGTGTGTGAAAACACAGCCATATAGGGGAAGGTATGAAAGGTGCACGAAAACACAGCGATATAGGGGAAGGAATCGGAGGTGCGCGAAAACTGTGCGATATAAGGGGAGGTATGAGAGGTACGCGAAGGCACAGCGAGATAAGGGATGCTATGGGAGGTGTGCGAATACACAGCGATATCGGGGACGTGATGAGATGTGCATGAAAACTCAGCGATATTAGGGAAGGTATGAGAGGTGCACAAAAACTCAGTGATATAAGAGAAGTTATGAGAGGTGTGTGAAAACACAGCCATATAGGGGAAGGTATGAAAGGTGCACGAAAACACAGTGATATAGGGGAAGGTATGGGAGGTGCTCGAAAACAGGGCGATATAGGGGCAGGTATGAGAGGTACGCGAAGGCACAGCGATATAGGGGATGCTATGGGAGGTGCGCGAATACACAGCGATATAGGGGACGTTATGAGAGCTGCGTGAAAATGCAGCGATATAGGGGGAGGTATGAGAGGTACACGAAAACACAGCGATACAGGGGAAGGTATGGGAGGTGCTCAAAAACAGGGCGATATAGGGAAAGGTATGAGAGGTATGCGAAGGCACAGCAATATAGGGGATGGTATTGGAGGTGCACGAAAACACAGTGATATAGGTGAAGACATGAGAGGTGCGCGAAAACACGGCGATATAGGGGAAGGTATGAGAGGTAAGCAATAACACAGCGATAAAGGTGAAGTTATGGGATGTGTGCGAAAACAGGGCGCTATAGGGGAAGGTATGAGAGGTGCGCAAAAACACAGCGATGTAGGCGAAGCTATGGAAGGTGCGCGGGAAACAGGGCAATATAGGGGAATGTATGAGCGGTGCGCAAAGGCACAGCGATATAGAGGATGCTATGGGAGGTGCGTGAATACACAGAGATATAGAATACGTTATGAGATGTGCATGAAAACACGGCGATATTGGGGAAGCCACGAGAGGTGTGCGAAAATACAGCGATACAGGGGACGGTATTGGAGGTGTGCGAAAACAGGGCGACATAGGGGAAGGTATGAGAGGTGCGCTAAGGCACAGCGATATAGGGGATGCTATGGGAGGTGCGCGAAAAGACAGCGATATAGGAGACGATATGAGATGTGCATAAAAACATGGCGATATAGGGGGAGGTATGAGAGGTGCGCTTAAACACGGCGATATAGGGGAAAGTATGAGAGGTGCGCGAAAACTTGGCATTAGTGGGGAATGCATCAAAGGTGCCAGAAAACACAGCGATGTAGTGGAAGACATGAGAGGTGCGCGAAAACAGGGCAATATAGTGGAAGGTATGGGATGTGCGCAAAAACGGCGATATAGGGGAAGGTATGAGAGGTGCACGAAGGCACAGCGATATAGGGGATGCTATGAGAGGTGCGCGAAAACACAGCGATATAGGAGACAGTATGAGATGTGCATAAAAACATGGCGATATAGGAGGAGGTATGAGAGTTGCGCGAAAACTTGGCGTTACAGGGGAATGCATCAGAGGTGCCAGAAAAGACAGCTATGTAGTGGAATACATGAGAGGTGCGCAAAAACAGGGCAATATAGTGGAAGCTATGGGATGTGTACGAAAACAGGGCGATATAGGGGAAGCTATGAGAGGTGCGCGAAATCACAGCGATATAGGGGACAAAATGGAATCTGCGCGAAAACATAGTGATATAGGGGAAGGTATGAGAGGTGTGCGAGAACATGGCGATATAGGGAAAATTATGAGAGGTGTGCGAAAACACGGCGATACGGCAAAATGTATCAGATGTGGAAGAAAACACAGCGATATAGGGGAAGTATTGAGAGGAGCGAAAACATAGCGATCTACTTGAAGACATGAGAGCTGCACGAAAACACGGCGATATAGAGGAAGCTATGAGAGGTGAGCAAAAACACGGTGATACAGGGGAACCTATGAGAGGTGAGCAATAACACAGGGATAAAGGTGAATCTATGGGATGTGCGCGAAAAGACAGCGATATAGGGGAATCTATGAGAGGTGCGCAAGGCACAGCGATATAGGGGATGCTATGAGAGGTGCGTGAATACACAGCGTTATAGGGGACGTGATGAGATGTGCATGAAAACACAACCATATGGGGGAAGTATTGAGAGGAGCGAAAACATAGAGATCTAGGTGAAGACATGAGAGGTGAGCAAAAACACGGCGATATAGGGGAAGCTATGAGAGGTGAGCAAAAACACGGTGATACGGGAGAATGTATCAGATGTGCGAGAAAACACAGCAATATAGGGGAAGTACTGAGAGGAGCGAAAAAATAGCGATCTAGGTGAAGACATGAGAGGTGCGCGAAAACACGGCGATATAGGGGAAGCTATGAGAGGTGAGCAAAAACACGGCAATACAGGGGAAGCTATGAGAGGTGAGCAATAACACAGCGATAAAGGTGAATCTATAGGATGTGCGCGAAAAGACAGCGATATAGGGGAAGCTATGAGAGGTGCGCACGGCACAGCGATATAGGGGATGCTATGGGAGGTGAATGAATACACAGCAATATAGGGGATGTGATGAGATGTGTATGAAAACTCAGCGATATTAGGGAAGGTATGAGAGGTACACAAAAACAGAGCGATATAGGAGAAGTTATGAGAGGTGCGTGAATGCACAGCGATATAGGGGACGTGATGAGATGTGCATAAAAACGCAGCGATATTAGGGAAGGTATGACAGGTGCACGAAAACACAGATACATACGGGAAGGAATGGGAGGTGCACGAATACACAGCGATATAGGGGAGGTTATGAGATGTGCATGATAACACAGCCATATGGGGGAAGTATTGAGAGGAGCGAAAACATAGCGATATAGGTGAAGACATGAGAGGCGAGCAAAAACACGGCGATACAGGGGAAGCTATGAGAGGTGAGCAATAACACAGCGATAAAGCTGAATCTATGGGATGTGCGTGAAAAGACAGCGATATAGGGGATGCTATGAGAGGTGCACGAATACACAGCGATATTGGGGACGTGATGAGATGTGTATGAAAACTCAGCGATATTAGGGAAGGTATGAGAGGTGCACAAAACTCAGTGATATAGGAGAAGTTATGAGAGGTGTGTGAAAACACAGCGATATAGGGGAAGGTATGAAAGGTGCATGAAAACACAGCGATATAGGGGAAGGAATTCAAGGTGCGCTAAAACAGGGCGATATAGGGGCAGGTATGAGAGGTACGCGAAGGCACAACGATATAGGGGATGCTATGGGAGGTGCGCGAATACACAGCGATATAGGGGACGTTATGAGATGTGCATAAATTCACGGCAATATAGGTGAAGTTATGAGAGGTGCGCAAAAATACAGCAATATAGGAGAAGTTATGAGAGGTGCGTGAAAACACAGCG
The DNA here is from genome assembly GCF_030028105.1 of Mobula birostris. NCBI lineage: Eukaryota > Metazoa > Chordata > Chondrichthyes > Myliobatiformes > Myliobatidae > Mobula > Mobula birostris. The sequence continues at coordinate 9,284 of NW_027278048.1, forward strand.
ATATAAGGGGAGGTATGAGAGGTACACAAAAACACAGCGATATAGGGGAAGGTATGGGAGGTGCTCGAAGGCACAGCAATATAGGGGATGGTATGGGAGGTGCACGAAAACACAGTGATATAGGGGAAGACATGAGAGGTGCGTGAAAACACAGCGATATAGGGGACGCTATTGGACGTGCGCGAAAACACAGTGATATAGGTGAAGACATGAGAGGTGCGCGAAAACACGGCGATATGGGGGAAGCTATGAGAGGTAAGCAATAACACAGCGATAAAGATGAAGTTATGGGATGTGTGCAACAACAGGGCGCTATAGCGGAAGGTATGAGAGGTGCACGTAAACACGGCGATATAGGGGAAAGTATGAGAGGTGCACGACAATTTGGCGTTAGAGGGGAAACCATCAGAGGTGCCAGAAAACACAGCGATGTAGTGGAAGGCTTGAGAGGTGCACGAAAACCGGGCAATATAGTGGAAGGTATGGGATGTGCGCGAAAACAGGGCGATATAGGGGAAGGTATGAGAGGTGCGCGAGAACATGGCGATATAGGGGAAATAATGAGAGGTGTGCGAAAACACAGCGATACGGGAGAATGTATCAATTGTGCGAGAAAACACAGCGATATAGGGGAAGTATTGAGAGGAGCGAAAACATAGCGATCTAGGTGAAGACATGAGAGGTGAGCAAAAACACGGCGATACAGGGGAAGCTATGAGAGGTGAGCAATAAAACAGCGATAAAGCTGAATCTATGGGATGTGCGCAAAAAGACAGCAATATAGGGGAAGCTATGAGAGGTGCGCAAGGCACAGCGATATAGGGGATGCTATGGGAGGTGCGCGAATACACAGCGATATAGGGGACGTGATGAGATGTGCATGAAAACTCAGCGATATTAGGGAAGGTATGAGAGGTGCACAAAAACTCAGTGATATAGGAGAAGTTATGAGAGGTGTGTGAAAACACAGCCATATAGGGGAAGGTATGAAAGGTGCACGAAAACACAGCGATATAGGGGAAGGAATCGGAGGTGCGCGAAAACTGTGCGATATAAGGGGAGGTATGAGAGGTACGCGAAGGCACAGCGAGATAAGGGATGCTATGGGAGGTGCGCGAATACACAGCGATATCGGGGACGTGATGAGATGTGCATGAAAACTCAGCGATATTAGGGAAGGTATGAGAGGTGCACAAAAACTCAGTGATATAGGAGAAGTTATGAGAGGTGTGTGAAAACACAGCCATATAGGGGAAGGTATGAAAGGTGCACGAAAACACAGCGATATAGGGGAAGGAATCGGAGGTGCGCGAAAACTGTGCGATATAAGGGGAGGTATGAGAGGTACGCGAAGGCACAGCGAGATAAGGGATGCTATGGGAGGTGCGCGAATACACAGCGATATCGGGGACGTGATGAGATGTGCATGAAAACTCAGCGATATTAGGGAAGGTATGAGAGGTGCACAAAAACTCAGTGATATAAGAGAAGTTATGAGAGGTGTGTGAAAACACAGCCATATAGGGGAAGGTATGAAAGGTGCACGAAAACACAGTGATATAGGGGAAGGTATGGGAGGTGCTCGAAAACAGGGCGATATAGGGGCAGGTATGAGAGGTACGCGAAGGCACAGCGATATAGGGGATGCTATGGGAGGTGCGCGAATACACAGCGATATAGGGGACGTTATGAGAGCTGCGTGAAAATGCAGCGATATAGGGGGAGGTATGAGAGGTACACGAAAACACAGCGATACAGGGGAAGGTATGGGAGGTGCTCAAAAACAGGGCGATATAGGGAAAGGTATGAGAGGTATGCGAAGGCACAGCAATATAGGGGATGGTATTGGAGGTGCACGAAAACACAGTGATATAGGTGAAGACATGAGAGGTGCGCGAAAACACGGCGATATAGGGGAAGGTATGAGAGGTAAGCAATAACACAGCGATAAAGGTGAAGTTATGGGATGTGTGCGAAAACAGGGCGCTATAGGGGAAGGTATGAGAGGTGCGCAAAAACACAGCGATGTAGGCGAAGCTATGGAAGGTGCGCGGGAAACAGGGCAATATAGGGGAATGTATGAGCGGTGCGCAAAGGCACAGCGATATAGAGGATGCTATGGGAGGTGCGTGAATACACAGAGATATAGAATACGTTATGAGATGTGCATGAAAACACGGCGATATTGGGGAAGCCACGAGAGGTGTGCGAAAATACAGCGATACAGGGGACGGTATTGGAGGTGTGCGAAAACAGGGCGACATAGGGGAAGGTATGAGAGGTGCGCTAAGGCACAGCGATATAGGGGATGCTATGGGAGGTGCGCGAAAAGACAGCGATATAGGAGACGATATGAGATGTGCATAAAAACATGGCGATATAGGGGGAGGTATGAGAGGTGCGCTTAAACACGGCGATATAGGGGAAAGTATGAGAGGTGCGCGAAAACTTGGCATTAGTGGGGAATGCATCAAAGGTGCCAGAAAACACAGCGATGTAGTGGAAGACATGAGAGGTGCGCGAAAACAGGGCAATATAGTGGAAGGTATGGGATGTGCGCAAAAACGGCGATATAGGGGAAGGTATGAGAGGTGCACGAAGGCACAGCGATATAGGGGATGCTATGAGAGGTGCGCGAAAACACAGCGATATAGGAGACAGTATGAGATGTGCATAAAAACATGGCGATATAGGAGGAGGTATGAGAGTTGCGCGAAAACTTGGCGTTACAGGGGAATGCATCAGAGGTGCCAGAAAAGACAGCTATGTAGTGGAATACATGAGAGGTGCGCAAAAACAGGGCAATATAGTGGAAGCTATGGGATGTGTACGAAAACAGGGCGATATAGGGGAAGCTATGAGAGGTGCGCGAAATCACAGCGATATAGGGGACAAAATGGAATCTGCGCGAAAACATAGTGATATAGGGGAAGGTATGAGAGGTGTGCGAGAACATGGCGATATAGGGAAAATTATGAGAGGTGTGCGAAAACACGGCGATACGGCAAAATGTATCAGATGTGGAAGAAAACACAGCGATATAGGGGAAGTATTGAGAGGAGCGAAAACATAGCGATCTACTTGAAGACATGAGAGCTGCACGAAAACACGGCGATATAGAGGAAGCTATGAGAGGTGAGCAAAAACACGGTGATACAGGGGAACCTATGAGAGGTGAGCAATAACACAGGGATAAAGGTGAATCTATGGGATGTGCGCGAAAAGACAGCGATATAGGGGAATCTATGAGAGGTGCGCAAGGCACAGCGATATAGGGGATGCTATGAGAGGTGCGTGAATACACAGCGTTATAGGGGACGTGATGAGATGTGCATGAAAACACAACCATATGGGGGAAGTATTGAGAGGAGCGAAAACATAGAGATCTAGGTGAAGACATGAGAGGTGAGCAAAAACACGGCGATATAGGGGAAGCTATGAGAGGTGAGCAAAAACACGGTGATACGGGAGAATGTATCAGATGTGCGAGAAAACACAGCAATATAGGGGAAGTACTGAGAGGAGCGAAAAAATAGCGATCTAGGTGAAGACATGAGAGGTGCGCGAAAACACGGCGATATAGGGGAAGCTATGAGAGGTGAGCAAAAACACGGCGATACAGGGGAAGCTATGAGAGGTGAGCAATAACACAGCGATAAAGGTGAATCTATAGGATGTGCGCGAAAAGACAGCGATATAGGGGAAGCTATGAGAGGTGCGCACGGCACAGCGATATAGGGGATGCTATGGGAGGTGAATGAATACACAGCAATATAGGGGATGTGATGAGATGTGTATGAAAACTCAGCGATATTAGGGAAGGTATGAGAGGTACACAAAAACAGAGCGATATAGGAGAAGTTATGAGAGGTGCGTGAATGCACAGCGATATAGGGGACGTGATGAGATGTGCATAAAAACGCAGCGATATTAGGGAAGGTATGACAGGTGCACGAAAACACAGATACATACGGGAAGGAATGGGAGGTGCACGAATACACAGCGATATAGGGGAGGTTATGAGATGTGCATGATAACACAGCCATATGGGGGAAGTATTGAGAGGAGCGAAAACATAGCGATATAGGTGAAGACATGAGAGGCGAGCAAAAACACGGCGATACAGGGGAAGCTATGAGAGGTGAGCAATAACACAGCGATAAAGCTGAATCTATGGGATGTGCGTGAAAAGACAGCGATATAGGGGATGCTATGAGAGGTGCACGAATACACAGCGATATTGGGGACGTGATGAGATGTGTATGAAAACTCAGCGATATTAGGGAAGGTATGAGAGGTGCACAAAACTCAGTGATATAGGAGAAGTTATGAGAGGTGTGTGAAAACACAGCGATATAGGGGAAGGTATGAAAGGTGCATGAAAACACAGCGATATAGGGGAAGGAATTCAAGGTGCGCTAAAACAGGGCGATATAGGGGCAGGTATGAGAGGTACGCGAAGGCACAACGATATAGGGGATGCTATGGGAGGTGCGCGAATACACAGCGATATAGGGGACGTTATGAGATGTGCATAAATTCACGGCAATATAGGTGAAGTTATGAGAGGTGCGCAAAAATACAGCAATATAGGAGAAGTTATGAGAGGTGCGTGAAAACACAGCGATATAAGGGGAGGTATGAGAGGTACACAAAAACACAGCGATATAGGGGAAGGTATGGGAGGTGCTCGAAGGCACAGCAATATAGGGGATGGTATGGGAGGTGCACGAAACACAGTGATATAGGGGAAGACATGAGAGGTGCGTGAAAACACAGCGATATAGGGGACGCTATTGGACGTGCGCGAAAACACAGTGATATAGGTGAAGACATGAGAGGTGCGCGAAAACACGGCGATATGGGGGAAGCTATGAGAGGTAAGCAATAACACAGCGATAAAGATGAAGTTATGGGATGTGTGCAACAACAGGGCGCTATAGCGGAAGGTATGAGAGGTGCACGTAAACACGGCGATATAGGGGAAAGTATGAGAGGTGCACGACAATTTGGCGTTAGAGGGGAAACCATCAGAGGTGCCAGAAAACACAGCGATGTAGTGGAAGGCTTGAGAGGTGCACGAAAACCGGGCAATATAGTGGAAGGTATGGGATGTGCGCGAAAACAGGGCGATATAGGGGAAGGTATGAGAGGTGCGCGAGAACATGGCGATATAGGGGAAATAATGAGAGGTGTGCGAAAACACAGCGATACGGGAGAATGTATCAATTGTGCGAGAAAACACAGCGATATAGGGGAAGTATTGAGAGGAGCGAAAACATAGCGATCTAGGTGAAGACATGAGAGGTGAGCAAAAACACGGCGATACAGGGGAAGCTATGAGAGGTGAGCAATAAAACAGCGATAAAGCTGAAGTTATGGGATGTGTGCAACAACAGGGCGCTATAGCGGAAGGTATGAGAGGTGCACGTAAACACGGCGATATAGGGGAAAGTATGAGAGGTGCACGACAATTTGGCGTTAGAGGGGAAACCATCAGAGGTGCCAGAAAACACAGCGATGTAGTGGAAGGCTTGAGAGGTGCACGAAAACCGGGCAATATAGTGGAAGGTATGGGATGTGCGCGAAAACAGGGCGATATAGGGGAAGGTATGAGAGGTGCGCGAGAACATGGCGATATAGGGGAAATAATGAGAGGTGTGCGAAAACACAGCGATACGGGAGAATGTATCAATTGTGCGAGAAAACACAGCGATATAGGGGAAGTATTGAGAGGAGCGAAAACATAGCGATCTAGGTGAAGACATGAGAGGTGAGCAAAAACACGGCGATACAGGGGAAGCTATGAGAGGTGAGCAATAAAACAGCGATAAAGCTGAATCTATGGGATGTGCGCAAAAAGACAGCAATATAGGGGAAGCTATGAGAGGTGCGCAAGGCACAGCGATATAGGGGATGCTATGGGAGGTGCGCGAATACACAGCGATATAGGGGACGTGATGAGATGTGCATGAAAACTCAGCGATATTAGGGAAGGTATGAGAGGTGCACAAAAACTCAGTGATATAGGAGAAGTTATGAGAGGTGTGTGAAAACACAGCCATATAGGGGAAGGTATGAAAGGTGCACGAAAACACAGCGATATAGGGGAAGGAATCGGAGGTGCGCGAAAACTGTGCGATATAAGGGGAGGTATGAGAGGTACGCGAAGGCACAGCGAGATAAGGGATGCTATGGGAGGTGCGCGAATACACAGCGATATCGGGGACGTGATGAGATGTGCATGAAAACTCAGCGATATTAGGGAAGGTATGAGAGGTGCACAAAAACTCAGTGATATAGGAGAAGTTATGAGAGGTGTGTGAAAACACAGCCATATAGGGGAAGGTATGAAAGGTGCACGAAAACACAGCGATATAGGGGAAGGAATCGGAGGTGCGCGAAAACTGTGCGATATAAGGGGAGGTATGAGAGGTACGCGAAGGCACAGCGAGATAAGGGATGCTATGGGAGGTGCGCGAATACACAGCGATATCGGGGACGTGATGAGATGTGCATGAAAACTCAGCGATATTAGGGAAGGTATGAGAGGTGCACAAAAACTCAGTGATATAAGAGAAGTTATGAGAGGTGTGTGAAAACACAGCCATATAGGGGAAGGTATGAAAGGTGCACGAAAACACAGTGATATAGGGGAAGGTATGGGAGGTGCTCGAAAACAGGGCGATATAGGGGCAGGTATGAGAGGTACGCGAAGGCACAGCGATATAGGGGATGCTATGGGAGGTGCGCGAATACACAGCGATATAGGGGACGTTATGAGAGCTGCGTGAAAATGCAGCGATATAGGGGGAGGTATGAGAGGTACACGAAAACACAGCGATACAGGGGAAGGTATGGGAGGTGCTCAAAAACAGGGCGATATAGGGAAAGGTATGAGAGGTATGCGAAGGCACAGCAATATAGGGGATGGTATTGGAGGTGCACGAAAACACAGTGATATAGGTGAAGACATGAGAGGTGCGCGAAAACACGGCGATATAGGGGAAGGTATGAGAGGTAAGCAATAACACAGCGATAAAGGTGAAGTTATGGGATGTGTGCGAAAACAGGGCGCTATAGGGGAAGGTATGAGAGGTGCGCAAAAACACAGCGATGTAGGCGAAGCTATGGAAGGTGCGCGGGAAACAGGGCAATATAGGGGAATGTATGAGCGGTGCGCAAAGGCACAGCGATATAGAGGATGCTATGGGAGGTGCGTGAATACACAGAGATATAGAATACGTTATGAGATGTGCATGAAAACACGGCGATATTGGGGAAGCCACGAGAGGTGTGCGAAAATACAGCGATACAGGGGACGGTATTGGAGGTGTGCGAAAACAGGGCGACATAGGGGAAGGTATGAGAGGTGCGCTAAGGCACAGCGATATAGGGGATGCTATGGGAGGTGCGCGAAAAGACAGCGATATAGGAGACGATATGAGATGTGCATAAAAACATGGCGATATAGGGGGAGGTATGAGAGGTGCGCTTAAACACGGCGATATAGGGGAAAGTATGAGAGGTGCGCGAAAACTTGGCATTAGTGGGGAATGCATCAAAGGTGCCAGAAAACACAGCGATGTAGTGGAAGACATGAGAGGTGCGCGAAAACAGGGCAATATAGTGGAAGGTATGGGATGTGCGCAAAAACGGCGATATAGGGGAAGGTATGAGAGGTGCACGAAGGCACAGCGATATAGGGGATGCTATGAGAGGTGCGCGAAAACACAGCGATATAGGAGACAGTATGAGATGTGCATAAAAACATGGCGATATAGGAGGAGGTATGAGAGTTGCGCGAAAACTTGGCGTTACAGGGGAATGCATCAGAGGTGCCAGAAAAGACAGCTATGTAGTGGAATACATGAGAGGTGCGCAAAAACAGGGCAATATAGTGGAAGCTATGGGATGTGTACGAAAACAGGGCGATATAGGGGAAGCTATGAGAGGTGCGCGAAATCACAGCGATATAGGGGACAAAATGGAATCTGCGCGAAAACATAGTGATATAGGGGAAGGTATGAGAGGTGTGCGAGAACATGGCGATATAGGGAAAATTATGAGAGGTGTGCGAAAAACACGGCGATACGGCAAAATGTATCAGATGTGGAAGAAAACACAGCGATATAGGGGAAGTATTGAGAGGAGCGAAAACATAGCGATCTACTTGAAGACATGAGAGCTGCACGAAAACACGGCGATAGAGGAAGCTATGAGAGGTGAGCAAAAACACGGTGATACAGGGGAACCTATGAGAGGTGAGCAATAACACAGGGATAAAGGTGAATCTATGGGATGTGCGCGAAAAGACAGCGATATAGGGGAATCTATGAGAGGTGCGCAAGGCACAGCGATATAGGGGATGCTATGAGAGGTGCGTGAATACACAGCGTTATAGGGGACGTGATGAGATGTGCATGAAAACACAACCATATGGGGGAAGTATTGAGAGGAGCGAAAACATAGAGATCTAGGTGAAGACATGAGAGGTGAGCAAAAACACGGCGATATAGGGGAAGCTATGAGAGGTGAGCAAAAACACGGTGATACGGGAGAATGTATCAGATGTGCGAGAAAACACAGCAATATAGGGGAAGTACTGAGAGGAGCGAAAAAATAGCGATCTAGGTGAAGACATGAGAGGTGCGCGAAAACACGGCGATATAGGGGAAGCTATGAGAGGTGAGCAAAAACACGGCAATACAGGGGAAGCTATGAGAGGTGAGCAATAACACAGCGATAAAGGTGAATCTATAGGATGTGCGCGAAAAGACAGCGATATAGGGGAAGCTATGAGAGGTGCGCACGGCACAGCGATATAGGGGATGCTATGGGAGGTGAATGAATACACAGCAATATAGGGGATGTGATGAGATGTGTATGAAAACTCAGCGATATTAGGGAAGGTATGAGAGGTACACAAAAACAGAGCGATATAGGAGAAGTTATGAGAGGTGCGTGAATGCACAGCGATATAGGGGACGTGATGAGATGTGCATAAAAACGCAGCGATATTAGGGAAGGTATGACAGGTGCACGAAAACACAGATACATACGGGAAGGAATGGGAGGTGCACGAATACACAGCGATATAGGGGAGGTTATGAGATGTGCATGATAACACAGCCATATGGGGGAAGTATTGAGAGGAGCGAAAACATAGCGATATAGGTGAAGACATGAGAGGCGAGCAAAAACACGGCGATACAGGGGAAGCTATGAGAGGTGAGCAATAACACAGCGATAAAGCTGAATCTATGGGATGTGCGTGAAAAGACAGCGATATAGGGGATGCTATGAGAGGTGCACGAATACACAGCGATATTGGGGACGTGATGAGATGTGTATGAAAACTCAGCGATATTAGGGAAGGTATGAGAGGTGCACAAAACTCAGTGATATAGGAGAAGTTATGAGAGGTGTGTGAAAACACAGCGATATAGGGGAAGGTATGAAAGGTGCATGAAAACACAGCGATATAGGGGAAGGAATTCAAGGTGCGCTAAAACAGGGCGATATAGGGGCAGGTATGAGAGGTACGCGAAGGCACAACGATATAGGGGATGCTATGGGAGGTGCGCGAATACACAGCGATATAGGGGACGTTATGAGATGTGCATAAATTCACGGCAATATAGGTGAAGTTATGAGAGGTGCGCAAAAATACAGCAATATAGGAGAAGTTATGAGAGGTGCGTGAAAACACAGCGATATAAGGGGAGGTATGAGAGGTACACAAAAACACAGCGATATAGGGGAAGGTATGGGAGGTGCTCGAAGGCACAGCAATATAGGGGATGGTATGGGAGGTGCACGAAAACACAGTGATATAGGGGAAGACATGAGAGGTGCGTGAAAACACAGCGATATAGGGGACGCTATTGGACGTGCGCGAAAACACAGTGATATAGGTGAAGACATGAGAGGTGCGCGAAAACACGGCGATATGGGGGAAGCTATGAGAGGTAAGCAATAACACAGCGATAAAGATGAAGTTATGGGATGTGTGCAACAACAGGGCGCTATAGCGGAAGGTATGAGAGGTGCACGTAAACACGGCGATATAGGGGAAAGTATGAGAGGTGCACGACAATTTGGCGTTAGAGGGGAAACCATCAGAGGTGCCAGAAAACACAGCGATGTAGTGGAAGGCTTGAGAGGTGCACGAAAACCGGGCAATATAGTGGAAGGTATGGGATGTGCGCGAAAACAGGGCGATATAGGGGAAGGTATGAGAGGTGCGCGAGAACATGGCGATATAGGGGAAATAATGAGAGGTGTGCGAAAACACAGCGATACGGGAGAATGTATCAATTGTGCGAGAAAACACAGCGATATAGGGGAAGTATTGAGAGGAGCGAAAACATAGCGATCTAGGTGAAGACATGAGAGGTGAGCAAAAACACGGCGATACAGGGGAAGCTATGAGAGGTGAGCAATAAAACAGCGATAAAGCTGAATCTATGGGATGTGCGCAAAAAGACAGCAATATAGGGGAAGCTATGAGAGGTGCGCAAGGCACAGCGATATAGGGGATGCTATGGGAGGTGCGCGAATACACAGCGATATAGGGGACGTGATGAGATGTGCATGAAAACTCAGCGATATTAGGGAAGGTATGAGAGGTGCACAAAAACTCAGTGATATAGGAGAAGTTATGAGAGGTGTGTGAAAACACAGCCATATAGGGGAAGGTATGAAAGGTGCACGAAAACACAGCGATATAGGGGAAGGAATCGGAGGTGCGCGAAAACTGTGCGATATAAGGGGAGGTATGAGAGGTACGCGAAGGCACAGCGAGATAAGGGATGCTATGGGAGGTGCGCGAATACACAGCGATATCGGGACGTGATGAGATGTGCATGAAAACTCAGCGATATTAGGGAAGGTATGAGAGGTGCACAAAAACTCAGTGATATAGGAGAAGTTATGAGAGGTGTGTGAAAACACAGCCATATAGGGGAAGGTATGAAAGGTGCACGAAAACACAGCGATATAGGGGAAGGAATCGGAGGTGCGCGAAAACTGTGCGATATAAGGGGAGGTATGAGAGGTACGCGAAGGCACAGCGAGATAAGGGATGCTATGGGAGGTGCGCGAATACACAGCGATATCGGGGACGTGATGAGATGTGCATGAAAACTCAGCGATATTAGGGAAGGTATGAGAGGTTGCACAAAAACTCAGTGATATAAGAGAAGTTATGAGAGGTGTGTGAAAACACAGCCATATAGGGGAAGGTATGAAAGGTGCACGAAAACACAGTGATATAG